>NW_024725791.1:0-9981 GCF_018991925.1 Homarus americanus | reverse complement strand
GAGCTTATGGCGCCGTGAACTTCTAATGGGGACTACCCGTATCACGTAGGTGGTCAGAGTAACGTTTTACCAAATCCGTCTTCGAAACACGAGGGTCCATATGTATTTCATTAGCCCAATAAAGCACGCGGACTTCTACATACAATGAACACCTCACCCCACCAGAATTCGAACCCACGGCCCACGAGCCCATGACTGTGACCGGAGAACGCTACCTCTGGACTACCAGGATACTAAAAGCAGTCCTAGACTCTGTTATATTTCACACAAAGCCTGTTCAACGAGCTTATGGCGCCGTGAACCACTAATGTGGATTACCCGTATCACGTAGGTGGTCAGAGTAACGTTTTACCAAATCCGGCTTCGAAACAAGAGGATCCATATATATTTCATTAGCCCAATAAAGCACGCGGGCCTCTACACACAATGAACGCGCCACCCCACCAAGATTCGAACCCACGGCCCAGGAGCCCTTTACTGTGACCGGCGAACGCTACCTCTGGACCAGCCAGTATACTAAAAGCAGTTGTAAACTCTGTTATATTTCACACAAAGCCTGTTCAACGAGCTTATGGCGCCGTGAACCTCTAATGGGGACTACTCGTATCACGTAGGTGGTCAGAGTAACGTTTTACCAAATCCGGCTTCGAAACAAGAGGATCCATATATATTTCATTAGCCCAATAAAGCACGCGGACTTCTACATTCAATCAACACCTCACCCCGCCAAGATTCGAACCGATGGCCCAAGAGCCCATGACTGTGACCGGGGAACGCTACCTCTGTACCACCAGGATACTAAAAGCAGTCCTATACTCTGTTATATTTCACACAAAGCCTGTTCAACGAGGTTATGGCGCCGTGAACCTCTAATGGGGACTACCCGTATCACGTAGGTGGTCAGAGTAACGTTTTACCAAATCCGTCTTCGAAACACGAGGATCCATATATATTTCATTAGCCCAATAAAGCACGCGGGCCTCTACACACAATGAACTCGCCACCCCGCCAAGATTCGAACCCACGGCCCAGGAGCCCTTTACTGTGACCGGCGAACGCTACCTCTGGACCACCAGGATACTAAAAGCAGTTGTAAACTCTGTTATATTTCACACAAAGCCTGTTCAACGAGCTTATGGCGCCGTGAACCTCTAATGGGGACTACCCGTATCACGTAGGTGGTCAGAGGAACGTTTTACCAAATCCGGTTTTGAAACACGAGGATCCATAGATATTTCATTAGCCCAATAAAGCACGCGGACTTCTCCATACAATGAACACCTCACCCCGCCAGGATTCGAACCCACGGCCCACGAGCCCATGAATGTGACCGGAGAACCCTACCTCTGGACTACCAGGATACTAAAAGCAGTCCTAGGCTCTGTTACATTTCACACAAAGCCTGTTCAATGAGCTTATGGCGCCGTGAACCACTAATGGGGATTACCCGTATCACGTAGGTGGTCAGAGTAACGTTTTACCAAATCCGGCTTCGAAACAAGAGGATCCAAATATATTTCATAAGTCCAATACAGCATGCGATCTCTACATACCTTTCACCCCACCAGAATTCGAACCCACGGCCCACTTGAGCCCATGACTGTGACCGAGAACGCTACCTCTGGACTACCAGGATACTAAAAGCAGTCCTAGACTCTGTTATATTTCACACAAAGCCTGTTCAAGGAGCTTATGGCGCCGTGAACCTCTAATGGGGACTACCCGTATAACGTAGGTGGTCAGAGGAACGTTTTACCAAATCCGGCTTTGAAACACGAGGATCCATATATATTTCATTAGTCCAATAAAGCACGCGGACTTCTACATACAATGAACACCTCAACCCGCCAGGATTCGAACCCCCGGCCCACGAGCCCATGAATGTGACCGGGGAACGCTACTTCTGGACCACCAGGATACTCAAAGCAGTCCTAGACTCTGTTATATTTCATACAGCCTGTTCAATGAGCTGCGGCGCAGTGAACTCTCTAATGGGGAATACCAGATTACGAGGTCAGAGTGTTTACCAAATTCAATTTTCGAAACACGAGGATCCATATGTATTTCATTAGCCGAATAAAGCACGCAGACTTCTCCATACAATAAACACCTCACCCCGCCAGGATTCGAACCCACGGCCCACGAGCCCATGAATGTGACCGGGGAACGCTACTTATGGACCACCAGGATATTCAAAGCAGTCCTAGACTCTGTTATATTTCACATTAAAGGTTGAAAAGCTAAGTTCAACGAAAGCTTATATACCGTGAACTCCTAATGGCTACCACCTGCATTTCCACGAGTAAGGGTCAGAGTAACGTTTAACCAAATCCGGCATCGAAACACGAGGATCCATATATATTTCATTAGCCCAATAAAGCTCGAGGACTTCTACATACAATCAACTCCTCACCCCGCCAAGATTCGAACCCATGGCCCACGAACCCATGAATGTGACCAGGGAACGCTACCTCTGGACCACCAGGATACTAAAAGCAGTCCGAGACTCTGTTATATTTCACACAAAGCCTGTTCAACGAGCTTATGGCGCCGTGAACTTTCTAATGGGGACTACCCGTAGATCACGTAGGTGGTCAGAGTAACGTTTTACCAAATCCGGCTTCGAAACACGAGGATCCATATATATTTCATTATCCGTATAAAGCACGCGGATTTCGACATACAATCAACACCTCACACCGCCAGGATTCGAACCGATGGCCCACGAGCCCATGACTGTGACCGGAGAACGCTACCTTTGGACTAACAGGATGCTAAAAGCAGTCCTAGACTCTGTTATATTTCACACAAAGCCTGTTCAACGACCTGATGGCGCCGTGAACCACTAATGGGGATTACCCGTATCATGTAGGTGGTCAGAGTAACGTTTTACCAAATCTGGCTTCGAAACAAGAGGATCCAAATATATTTCATTAGCCCAATAAAGCAAGCAGACTTCTACATACAATGAACGCGCCACCCCACCAAGATTCGAACCCACGGCCCAGGAACCCACGACTGTGACCGGCAAACGCTACCTCTGGACCACCAGGATACTAAAAGCAGTCGTAACTCTGTTATATTTCACACAAAGCCTGTTCAACGAGCTTATGGCGCCGTGAACCTCTAATGGGGATTACCCGTATCACGTAGGTGGTCAGAGGAACGTTTTACCAAATCCGGCTTTGAAACACGAGGATCCATATATATTTCATTAGCCCAATAAAGCACGCGGACTTCTCCATACAATGAACACCTCACCCCGCCAGGATTCGAACCCACGGCCCACGAGCCCATGAATGTGACGGGGGAACGCTACTTCGGGACCACCAGGATACTCAAAGCAGTCCTAGACTCTGTTATATTTCACACAACGCCTGTTCAACGAGCTTATGGCGCAGTGAACCTCTAATGGGGAATACCCGTATCACGTAGGTGGTCAGAGTAACGTTTTACCAAATTCAGCTTCGAAACACGAGGATCCATATGTATTTCATTAGCCCAATAAAGCACGCGGACTTCTACATACAATGAACACCTCACCCCGCCAGGATTCGAACCCATGGCCCACGAGCCCATGACTGTGACCGGGGAACGCTACCTCTGGACCACCAGGATACTAAAAGCAGTCGTAGACTCTGTTATATTTCACACAAAGGCTGAAAGGCTGTTCAACGAGCTTATGGCGCCGTGAACCTCTAATGGCGACTACCCGTATCACGTAGGTGGTCAGAGTAACGTTTAACCAAATCCGGCTTCGAAAGACGAGGATCCATATATATTTCTTTAGCCCAATAAAGCATTCGTCCTTCTACATACAATCAACACCTCACCCCGCCAGGCTTCGAACCCATGGCCCACGAGCTCATGACTGTTACCGGGGAACGCTACCTCTGGACCACCAGGGTACTAAAAGCCGTCCTAGACTCTGTTATATTTCACACAAAGCCTGTTCAACGAGCTTATGGCGCGTTGAACCTCTAATGGGGACTACCCGTATCACGTCGGTGGTCAGAGTAACGTTTTGCCAAATCCGGCTTCGAAACTCAAGGATCCATATATATTTCATTAGCCCAATAAATCACGCGGACTTCTACATACAATCAACACCTCACCCCACCAGGATTCTAACCCACGGCCCACGAGCCCATGACTGTGACCGGGGAACGCTACCTCTGGACCACCAGGATAGTAAAAGCAGTCCTAGACTCTGTTATATTTCACACAAAGCCTGTTCAACGAGCTTATGGCGCTGTGAACCTCTAATGGGGACTACCCATATCACGTAGGTGGTCAGAGTAACGTTTTACCAAATATGGCTTCGAAACACGAGGATCCATATGTATTTCATTAGCCCAATAAAGCAAGCGGACATCTACATACAATGAACACCTCACCCCGCCAGCATTCGAACCCACGGCTCACGAGCCAATGATTGTGACCGGAGAACGCTACCTCTGGACCACCTGGATACTAAAAGCAGTCCTAAACTCTGTTATATTTCACACAAAATCTGTTCAACGGGCGTATGGCGCCGTGAACCTCTAATGGGGACTACCTGTATCACGTAGGTGGTCAGAGTAACGTTTTACCAAATCCGGCTTCAAAACACGAGGATCCATATGTATTTCATTAGCCCAATAAAGCACGCGGACTTCTACATACAATGAACACCTCACCCCGCCAGGATTCGAACCCACAGCCCACGAGCCCATGACTGTGAGCGGGGAACGCTACCTCTGGACCACCAGGATACTAAAAGCAGTCCTAGACTCTGTTATATTTCACACAAAGCCTGTTCAACGAGCTTATGGCGCCGTGAACCACTAATGTGGATTACCCGTATCACGTAGGTGGTCAGAGTAACGTTTTACCAAATCCGGCTTCGAAACAAGAGGATCCATAAATATTTCATTAGCCCAATAAAGCACGCGGACCTCTACACACAATGAACGCGCCACCCCGCCAAGATTCGAACCCACGGCCCAGGAGCCCTTTACTGTGACCGGGGAACGCTACTTCGGGACCACGAGGATACTCAAAGCAGTCCTAGACTCTGTTATATTTCACACAAAGCCTGTTCAACGAGGTTATGGCGCCGTGAACCTCTAATGGGGAATACCCGTATCACGTAGGTGGTCAGAGTAACGTTTTACCAATTCCGGCTTCGAAACACAAGGATCCATATATATTTCATTAGCGGAATAAAGCACGCGGACTTCGACATACAATCAACACCTAACCCCGCGAGGATTCGAAGCGACAGCCCACGAGCCCATGACTGTGAACGGGGAACGCTACCTCTGGACCACCAGGATACTAAAAGCACTTGTAAACTCTGTTATATTTCACACAAAGGCTGAAAGGACGTTCAACGACGTTATTGCGCCCTCAACCTCTAATGGGGACTACCCGTATCACGTAGGTGGTCAGAGTAACGTTTTACCAAATCCGGCTTCGGAACACGAGGATCCATATATATTTCATTAGCCCAATAAAGCACGCGGACCTCTACACACAATGAACGCGCCACCCCGCCAAGATTCGAACCCACAGCCCAGGAGCCCTTTACTGTGACCGGGGAACGCTACTTCGGGACCACCAGGATACTCAAAGCAGTCCTAGACTCTGTTATATTTCACACAAAGCCTGTTCAACGAGGTTATGGCGCCGTGAACCTCTAATGGGGAATACCCGTATCACGTAGGTGGTCAGAGTAACGTTTTACCAAATCCGGCTTCGAAACACAAGGATCCATATATATTTCATTAGCCGAATAAAGCACGCAGACTTCCACATACAATGAACACCTCACCCCGCCATTATTCGAACCCACGGCCCACGAGCCCATGACTGTAACCGGAGAACGCTACTTCGTGACCACCAGGATACTCAAAGCAGTCCTAGACTCTGTTATATTTCACACAAAGCCTGTT
The DNA here is from genome assembly GCF_018991925.1 of Homarus americanus. Taxonomy (NCBI): domain Eukaryota; kingdom Metazoa; phylum Arthropoda; class Malacostraca; order Decapoda; family Nephropidae; genus Homarus; species Homarus americanus. The sequence continues at coordinate 4,045 of NW_024725791.1, read as the reverse complement.
CAACGAGCTTATGGCGCCGGGAACCTGTAATGGGGATTACCCGTATCACGTAGGTGGTCAGAGTAACGTTTTACCAAATCCGGCTTCGAAACAAGAGGATCCATAAATATTTCATTAGCCCAATAAAGCACGCGGCCCTCTACACACAATGAACGCGCCACCCCGCCAAGATTCGAACCCACGGCCCAGGAGCCCTTTACTGTGACCGGGGAACGCTACTTCGGGACCACCAGGATACTCAAAGCAGTCCTAGACTCTGTTATATTTCACACAAAGCCTGTTCAACGAGGTTATGGCGCCGTGAACCTCTAATGGGGAATACCCGTATCACGTAGGTGGTCAGAGTAACGTTTTACCAAATCCGGCTTCGAAACAAGAGGATCCATATATATTTCATTAGCCCAATAAAGCACGCGGACTTCTACATACAATCAACACCGCACCCCGCCAAGATTCGAACCGATGGCCCAAGAGCCCATGACTGTGACCGGGGAACGCTACCTATGGACCACCAGGATACTAAAAGCAGTCCTAGACTCTGTTATATTTCACACAAAGCCTGTTCAACGAGCTTATGGCGCCGGGAACCTGTAATGGGGATTACCCGTATCACGTAGGTGGTCAGAGTAACGTTTTACCAAATCCGGCTTCGAAACAAGAGGATCCATATATATTTCATTAGCCCAATAAAGCACGCGGACTTCTACATACAATCAACACCGCACCCCGCCAAGATTCGAACCGATGGCCCAAGAGCCCATGACTGTGACCGGGGAACGCTACCTCTGGACCACCAGGACACTAAAAGCAGTCCTAGACTCTGTTATATTTCACACAAAGCCTGTTCAACGAGGTTATGGCGCCGTGAACCTCTAATGGGGACTACCCGTATCACGTAGGTGGTCAGAGTAACGTTTTACCAAATCCGTCTTCGAAACACGAGGATCCATATGTATTTCATTAGCCCAATAAAGCACGAGGACTTCTAAATACAATGAACACCTCACCCCGCCAGGATTCGAACCCACGGCCCACGAGCCCATGAATGTGACCGGGGAACGCTACTTCAGGACCACCAGGATACTCAAAGCAGTCCTAGACTCTGTTATATTTCACACAAAGCCTGTTCAACGAGCTTATGGCGCCGTGAACCTCTAATGGGGACTACCCATATCACGTAGGTGGTCAGAGTAACGTTTTACCAAATCCAGCTTCGAAACACGAGGATCCATATGTATTTCATTAGCCCAATAAAGCACGCAGACTTCTACATACAATGAACACCTCACCCCGCCAGGATTCGAACCCACGGCCCACGAGCCCATGAACTGTAACCGGAGAACGCTACTTCGGGACCACCAGGATACTCAAAGCAGTCCTAGACTCTGTTATATTTCACACAAAGCCTGTTCAACGAGGTTATGGCGCCGTGAACCTCTAATGGGGAATACCCGTATCACGTAGGTGGTCAGAGTAACGTTTTTCCAAATCCGGCTTCGAAACACGAGGATCCATATATATTTCATTAGCCGAATAAAGCACGCGGACTTCGACATACAATCAACACCTAACCCCGCGAGGATTCGAAGCGACGGCCCACGAGCCCATGACTGTGAACGGGGAACGCTACCTCTGGACCACCAGGATACTAAAAGCAGTTGTAAACTCTGTTATATTTCACACAAAGCCTGTTCAACGAGCTTATGGCGCCGTGAACCTCTAATGGGGACTCCCCGTTTCACGTAGGTGGTCAGAGGAACGTTTTACCAAATCCGGCTTTGAAACACGAGGATCCATATATATTTCATTAGCCCAATAAAGCACGCGGACTTCTCCATACAATGAACACCTCACCCCGCCAGGATTCGGAACCCACGGCCCACGAGCCCATGAATGTGACCGGGGAACGCTATCGGGGACCACCAGGATACCAAAGCAGTCCTAGACTCTGTTATATTTCACACAAAGCCTGTTCAACGACCTTATGGCGCCGTTAACCCCTAATGGGGACTAGCCGTATCACGTAGGTGGTCAGAGTAACGTTTTACCAAATCCGGCTTCGAAACACGAGGATCCATATATATTTCATTAGCCGAATAAAACACGCAGACTTCGACATACAATCAACACCTCACCCCGCTAGGATTCGAACCGATGGCCCACGAGCCCATGACTGTGACCGAGGAACGCTACCTCTGGACCACCAGGATACTAAAAGCAGTCCTAGACAATAATATATTTCACACAAAGCCTGTTCAACGAGCTTATGGCGCAGTGAACCTCTAATGAGGCTTACCCGTATCACATACGTGTTCAGAATAACGTTTTACCAAATCCGGCTTCGAAACACGAGGATCCATAGGTATTTCATTAGCCCAATAAAGCATGCTGACTTCTACATACAATGAACACACCACCCCGCCAGGATTCGAACCCACGGCCCACGAGCCCACGACTGTGACCGGGTAACACTACTTCTGGACCACCAGGATACTAAAAGCAATCCTAGACTCTGTTATATTTCACACAAAGCCTGTTCAACGACCTTATGGCGCCGTGAACCTCTAATGGGGACTAGCCGTATCACGTAGGTGGTCAGAGTAACGTTTTACCAAATCCGGCTTCGAAACAGGAGGATCCATATGTATTTCATAGCCCAATAAAGAACGCGGACTTCTACATACAATGAACACGCCACCCCGCCAGGATTCGAACCCACGGCCCACGAGCCCACGACTGTGACCGGGGAACGCTACTTCTGGACCACCAGGATACTAAAAGCAGTCCTAGACTCTGTTATATTTCACACAAAGCCTGTTCAACGACCTTATGGCGCCGTGAACCTCTAATGGGGACTAGCCGTATCACGTAGGTGGTTAGAGTAACGTTTTACCAAAATCCGGCTTCGAAACACGAGGATCCATATATATTTCATTAGCCTAATAAGCACGCAGACTTCGGAGTATACAATCAACACTTCAAATCTGGCTTAGATTCGAACCGATGGCCCACGGTGCCCATGATCAGACTGAGGAACGTTACTCTGGACCACCAGGATACTAAAAGCAGTCCTAGGCTCTGTTTATTTCACAATAAAGCCTGTTCAACGAGCTTATGGCGCAGTGAACCCCCTAATGGGACTCCCAGATCACGCTCTGTGGTCAGAGTAACGTTTACTCAAACTGCTTCGAAACACGATGATCCATATATTTCATTAGCCCAATAAAGCACGCGGACTTCTACATACAATGAACACGCCACCCCGCCAGGATTCGAACCCACGGCCCACGAGCCCACGACTGTGACCGGGGAACGCTACTTCTGGACCACCAGGATACTAAAAGCAGTCCTAGACTCTGTTATATTTCACACAAAGCCTGTTCAACGACCTTATGGCGCCGTGAACCTCTAATGGGGACTAGCCGTATCACGTCTGTGGTCAGAGTAGCGTTTTACCAAATCCGGCTTCGAAACAGGAGGATCCATATGTATTTCATTAGCCCAATAAAGCAAGCGGACATCTATATACAATGAACACCTCACCCCGCCAGGATTCGAACCCACGGCCCACGAGCCCATGACTGTGACTGGAGAACGCTACCTCTGGACCACCAGGATACTAAAAGCAGTCCTAGACTCTGTTTTATTTCACACAAAGCCTGTTCAACGAGCTTATGGCGCCGTGAACCTCTAATGGGGACTACCCGTATCACGTAGGTGGTCAGAGTTTCGTTTTACCAAATCCGGCTTCAAAACACGAGGATCCATATGTATTTCATTAGCACAATAAAGCACGCGGACTTCTACATACAATGAACACCTCACCCCGCCAGGATTCGAACCCACGGCCCACGAGACCATGACTGTGACCGGCAAACACTACCTCTGGACTACGAGGATACTAAAAGCAGTCCTAGACTCTGTTATATTTGACACAAAGCCTGTTCAACGAGCTTATGGCGCCGTGAACCTCTAATGGGGATTACCTGTATCACGTAGGTGGTCAGAGTAACGTTTTACCAAATCCGGCTTCGAAACAAGAGGA
>NW_024725790.1:0-11657 GCF_018991925.1 Homarus americanus | reverse complement strand
TATATATATATATATATATATATATATATATATATATATATATATATATATATATATATATATATATATATATATATATATATATATATATATATATATATTTCATGTAGATCCACAATGAAAACGTGGATAAGATAAATCTTGATTAAATCACACGGGAAAAGGGAAACAACGGAGCACCTTAGCTTTCGTCTATATTCAACACAAACGTACAGCATCACACATATAACACTGCCACACACACACACACCGACCACCGACGAGTGAAGAGGGGTCAGACCCACCTGGCGCTGCTCAGCAGCAGCCACGTCAACTGTTATGTTGGCCCATACCAACTCCCTCCCCTGAACCCTCCTCCCCACTGGAGGAATATCAACAAGTTCTCGCCGGAAGTTACTATTTCATTTGGGAAAGGAATGGAACCAGTGTTGAATAGTGGTGAACAGTGCTTAAGTCAGTGAAAAACAACTCGGCTGTTGAGTCTTACCCAAGCTAACCTTCACACAGTGAGGTCCCAGGTACCCAGTGATAATTCCCCTGAGACTCCACGATAGAGAAGCCTGGGACCACACCTCACCCACTTGAGTGAGTGAAGTCCTGTGACAACTGACCACGTGGTGTCCCCATGATGCTATGACACCACATAGTGAATGAGATGCTACAGCATCATGTGAAGTTCCTCATAACACCATCTGTGAGGGAATTACTACACCACGTGATGCCCCTCATAACACCATCTGTGAGGGAATTACTGCGCCTTGTGATGCCCCTCATAACACCATCTGTGAGGGAGTTACTACACCACATCAGGCCCCTCATACACCATCTATGAGGGAATTACTACACCACATTAGGCCCCTCATAACACCATCTGTGTGGGAATTACTACACCACATCAGACCCCTCATAACACCATCTGTGAGGTAATTACTACATCATCAGGCCCCTCGTAACACCATCTGTGATGGAATTACTACACCACGTCAAGCCCCTCATAACACCACCTGTGAGGGAACCAGTACTCCACGTGATGCCCCTCATAACGCCATCTGTGAGGGAGTTACTACACTACGTGTCTGCTGTTCAACACCTCAGCTCACATGATCTACGTGTGTAAACATTAATCTGTATGTTCACTGTATGTTCCTTCACCTTTCTCTAATGAAGGATTTTGTTAAACCACCAATGTATATAATAAGTCATTTATGTCCAATGTATATTTTCAGCCTTCGGGCTGCAAACTTTTTCAATAAACCGTTTATTATCATTATTATTATTATTATTATTATTATTATAATATCTCACACTCAGGAATGAGGTAGAATAGAAACTCACAATGCGCTTTCTGTTTATATATTGTTGTACAGTGCAGTGCTTAGGAGTGACTAGGTGAGGAGTAGCTTGCTCAGAGGTCCTGTAGGGCGAGGAAGTTTCTGAGGAAGCTGGGTGGTGAGGAGCTGTTGAGAAATGTTGCTGGTCCGGTAGCCGAGTGTAGAATGAGTTCCCCGGTTGTTGTTGTTGAGATTGTCGGACCGTAGTCCGACACGGGCCTTTGCCTATAGGCGGCCCGTTCGGTGGTTCCGGCTGGAGCTCCTGGAGCAGCCAGACCGGATTGGGATTGGAGGTTGTCCTACCTGCAGATATGGAAGGATACTGCAGGTTGCAAGTGTGAGCGGAACCCCGATCAGTGGACGCTTACCACCAACCCCGACTCTTGGACGTGGTCAGTTTCGGAGTGGCGCGCCCCCCCCCGAACTGGGGTCCGCACTTGCTGGGAGAGGATACTTTCTAAGCTATCTGGGTGGTGGGTATCGTGTGATGACCCGGAGAAGGTGGTGAATGTGGTTTGTTTGGGCCTTTCGGGTTAGAGTGGCCGATGGTGTTGTGTGTGCTTCCTGGGAGTTTTGAGTTCTGTTTCGGAGGCTTTATGTAACTTCGCAGTCGAGGAGATAGTGTTCAAGTGGGTTGGCTGCTGGCTCCTGACAGTAGGTGCATTCCATGACGTCATTTCCGATCATCTGCCAGGAGCACTTGTACCCTAGTCGTAGTCGATGAAGGCTAACTTGGGTTTGTCTTGGTGTTTTCTTGTCTGCGAGAGGTGGTTCCCCTTTTGTAGCCGCCAGGTACCATTTGGCTGATTGAGAACCAGCGTTGAATGCGTGAAGGAAGCACTTTTGGATGTGGAGCTTGCTAGTCTTTCTGAGGTGATTCTTGATCTGTTGCACACTTGCTGGAACTTGAATGTGTACGCTACTAGAACGTGTGGCTGCCTTGGCTGCTTCGTCTGCCACGTCATTTCCCCCGATCCCTACATGACTGGGAATCCAGTGTAAGACAGTCAGCCGGGGCCGTATTTAGGTGATTTAGGAAACTCAGGATATGAGGTGCTCGTAGCGCGAGGGCCAATCACGGGAGCGGAAGCTTAATGTGTGAAACGCTCTGATCCTGAGCTGGAAGTTGAAAGTAGAGACTAGGTCGGCGATCGTACCACTACGTCCACTGAATAGACCGAGTCTCTCGGCGTAGCTGATTTAGATTAGAAAATGCTAGTGACAGGGGGGAAGGAGGTTCAGGGGAAGAATAAAGTGAGGATTGAAGTGAATTTTAGGAGGAGAGAACAGATGCAGTGGCTAAACACCGCTTGCGTGAGGGATTATAAGATGGAGGCAGCAGCAACTCGCCTGGACGCGGCCGGGAGGCGACAAGACACAGCCAGGCTAGCGTCAGGTCAAGCGTCAGGTGCGTGTTGGGTTGGGCAATGGATATTCAATGCTTGGTCGGCTTGATTGTGTGTTTTGGTTTCTTGTGTGGAGGAGATGTCTTGGTCTCCTTAGCTTGATGTCGATTTTCTCCTCACTCTCCTCCTCTTCTTGCTCTCTTGAAGTGTCCATTCGTTTGTGTTTGGGTCTTGTTGTTCTTCCTCGTGTATTAAGTTCTCATAGGTGTGGAAGAAGTCAGAGACGGTGAGGTTGACCACGTGGGCTTCAGCTCCACGGGCCACGTGGTGTTCTTGGTTCTGTGTGGTGGGCGTCTTCTCTTGTTTTTTCTTTTCTTGGTTTTTCTTTTCTGCTGGTTTTTTCTTTTCTTGGGAGCGTACAGCAAGGAGGGCCTCTTTGTAGCTCAGTTTCTTCTCAAGACGAGCCTTGGCTACCCTGCATTCCTCCTTCCATTTGGGGCAGGTCCGATCGGCGGAGGAGTGTGGGCCACCACAAGCAGCGCATTTTTTAACTTTGTTGGGGCAGACCGTGTAGCGGTGTCCAGGGCTGCTACACATGGAGCAGGTGTCCTCCTGCGCCTCACACTTGTTTACAGTGTGTCCATAGTGTTGGCATTTGTAACACCGTTTCGGTCTGCAGTAGGGCTTGACTGGCACAGTTACCCACGCCAGTTGAGCTTCCTTGAGTAAGGTGGAGTGGTGTCTGATGAGGGCAGTGGTGTCGGACAGCTTCTTCACAACTTGAAGTTGCTGCCCCTTGAGGAGCTCACTCAGCTCTGCTTTGTCCAGGTGGGCAATTTCGGCGTGGGAGATTACACCCAGCTTCAAGTTGTCCCACATGTAGGCAATCATTTTAAAAGGAATGCCGTTGATGTCTGGGATCTCCGCGAGCTGTACGGGCATGCCCTTCTCGACGAAGGTGATCTTGATGTCACCATGGAGCTTTAGACGTTCCACCTTGGTGACCCCCACGATCCCATTAGTTTCAAAAAACTTCTGGAGAACTAGGAGGTTTAGTTTCTTGGGGCAGGTCGGCGTATCCGGACGTATCCGCGCCACGTAATCAAACTCGTAACCGTTCATGGTGAGAGAGGGTTAGAGAGTGGCGTAACTGAACGAACGAACGAAAAATGCTAGTGACAGGGGGGAAGGAGGTTCAGGGGAAGGATAAAGGGAGGATAGAAGTGAATTTTAGAAGGAGAGAACAGGTGCAGTGGCTAAACACAGCTTGCGTGAGGGGGTAGGCAATTTGCCCTGAGGGTGCAACAACCATAATCAGGACGAGGCAGAGGGAGGGCAGGAGCAGGTCCGGGCAAGCAAAGGGCCAACGCGGGTGCTCTGGTTGTCGTCTTAGCTTAGGCAGTGTTGGCAAAGCGGAGGAAGAACCGCCCCGCCACGGCGGCGGCGCAAGCCGAGAAGCGCAGGTGGACGGACGCACAGGCAACACGCGATCAAAGTAACAGAGAAGGTGAAAACATGGAAATTTAGCTAGTCGTAGCGTCAAAGAGGAACAGAGCGAGTTGGAGGAAGGGTTTTGAATCTTTGAGCTTGAAATGTCAAAGTATTCATAGTAAGGAAGGATGAGCGTATCGTAGGAGAGTTTTTAGTAATAGCAGCAGACAGATTTGAGCTTTTTTGTCAAATTATGAACGGAGACGAGAATGAGATATAGGCTGAATGGTTTCAGTCTTGAGTTAGGTCGATTTTATTGAGAATTGGATGTCACAGACGTTGGGTATGTTTTGATTTGTTTCTGAGAGTTGTGGGTCTTTCAGCTATGTCAGAGAGAGTTGGAGGAAGAGTTTTGAATCTTTGAGCTTGAAATGTCAAAGTATTCGTAGTAAGGAAGGATGAGTGTATCGTAGGAGAGTTATTTAGTAATAGCAGGGGACAGATTTGAGCTTTGTCAAATTGTGAACGGAGATGAGTGAGATATAGGTTGTTTGGTTTCAGTCTTGAGTTAGGTCGATAATGTTGACAGTGGCTGGTATAGAGGTTGGGTATGTTTGATTTGGTTTTGGAGAGTTGTGGTGTTATGAGAGGCTTTGTCTGGCGGGGGTGTTGTGTTTGGAGATTGGTTGTGGGAGGGGGGGGAGTTTGTGTTTGGGGATTGGCGGGGGTGGAGGTTGTATGTTGATTTGAGGTGAATTAGAATTGCTTAGGGGGGGTTGTTGTGTGAGTGTGTATGCGTTTGCGTGGAAATGTAGTAAGGGGAGAGGGGGAGGGTTAGGATAATTGTTATAAGGTCAGGTATGGTTCGGTTGTCGGGAGGAGGGGAGAGGAGAGGAGAGGAGAGGGGGCCGGAGGTTGTTGGGTTAATTTATATATGGAAGGATTCCTTTAGGTGTGATATGCGATTTGTGTTGCTAATGAATAGTTGTATTGAGTCATAGGTTTTTTTTTTTTTTTTTTTTTTTTTTTAGGAGGGTCGAAGGCTTGTTAGAAAGGTCGGGTATATTAAGTTTTTTCTTTTGGGGGATTGAGGGTGTTGATTAGTGATTGATAGTGAGTTAGCTAGGAGGATTGTGAGTAAGATTGGGACGGTTAAGTTTTTCTTTCGGGAGGATTGTAGGTTTTGTTAGTGGTTGGCAGAGTTGGGTTAAATATTGCTTTCTTTCTTTCCTTTGGCTTGTAAAGGACTTCTGCAATTGCGTTGTAGGCTCTTGCAGGTATTCTAAGTTCCAGGTCCCATTCTAGAGGGAGAGGGTTTGAGTACAGGTACAATGCACCCCTTCCCGACCTTATTGGCTAAGGGAGGCGTTCATGTCATCTGTATGTTGGTACCATATTGTTAGGTACACCTCTCCGACCATATTGGCTAAGGGAGGTGCCCATAAAACAGTGTTGGTAACATTCATGAGGGAGAGGGTTTGCGTACAGGTACTGTGCACCTCTCCCCGACCTTATTGGCTAAGGGAGACGTACACGTCATCTGAGTTAGTATGGGATGGGTAAGTTAGGTATTTTTTTTGGGAGGAGTGATAGGGTGTGGTTAGTTAATGGTAGAATGGTTATTTTTTATTTTGTGTGGGATTGTTAGTAACGGCTGGGTATGTTAGGTTTTTATTTTGGGGGGATATTAAAAGTAAATATGAATGGTTATTTTTTATTTTGTGTGGGATTGTTAGTAACGGCTGGGTATGTTAGGTTTTTATTTTGGGGGGATTGTTAGGGTCTATTCTTTCTTTTTTAGGGGGGGGGTGTTAGTGCAGGCTGAGTGGGTTAGTTTTTATTTATTTATTTATTTATTTTATTTATTTATTTATTTATTTATTTTTTTGTCGGAGTGGTCTTGAGTTTGAGTTGGTGGCGTGGGGTTTGGATTGAGGGGGGGGGAGGAGTTAATTGGTCAGGTCAGGTAAGGTTAGGTTAGGTTAGGTGGGGATCGCTGGGTGTGGGCTGAGGAGAGGTTAGGTTATTAGGTTAGGTTGATTTGGATTGGTTGGGTGGGAATCGTTGGGTGAGGGTTAAGGAGAGGTTAGGTTTAATTTGGGAGGAAATTGTTGGGTGTGGTTATAGGGAAGTTATCAATACAAGGGAGGTGGGAGGGGAGTGTTTGGTCTGTTTAGTATGGAGGGATTTCTGTCTCTGAATCTGCGTGGGAGTATGATGTTGTCGAAATAATCCTGCCATTGAGGGTAAGTAGTGAGGAGTGATTCTATTTGTTTGTCACCTAGTTGTCTCCAGTAGATGTTAAGTGGGGGGAGGGAGCTGAGTTCATGTAGATGACTATTTCGGGTGAAGGATGACCAGTGTGTGTTATGGATGAATCTTAGTGCTTTGTTTTGTATGACTTGAAGTTTCTTGGCGTTGATGGTGGTGCTAGCTGGAGTGTGTTAGGTGCATAAGTCAATAGTGGGCGTATGAGGGCTTTGAATAGGTGTGTTTTGGTTTTGATTGATGCGGTTCTGAATCTGTATATATTCCCGAGTGTTTTGTTTGCGATCAAAGCCTTCATATTGGTGTGTAGTGTCATGGTGAGGGTGTCGTTGAATGTGACTCCTAGGATTGTGTTTGTTCGTTTGATAGTTATAGGTGAAGGGTAGGCGATGTAGGGGTTTAGGTAAATGTGACGTGGTTGTCGTCTTTTGGTGCCGAAGTAGGTGATTTGTGCTTTGTTCGGGTTGGTTTGTATTCGCCATCGGAGTTCCCATTGTGTAACTTGTTCGAGTTCCCTGTGTGCTTTGTCTGTTAGGTGATCAAGAGTTCTGTGTCTGACTAGTTGGGTTACATCGTCGGCGTACTGTATTGTCAGAGAGTCGATGTGTAAGGGGTCGGGTAAGTCGTTTGTGTAAAGAATGTATAGTGTTGGGGACAGGACTGATCCTTGTGGGACTCCTGCATGCAGTGTGAAGTGGTCAGAGTAGGCAGGTGTGACTTTTATCCTCATTTTTCTGTCTGTTAGGAAGTTACATAGTAATTGTTGTGATTTTTGAGGGAGGTTAAAATTGGTGCATATCTTGTACTTTAATCCATCGTGCCAAACTGTGTCGAAGGCTTTTTGTACGTCTTTTGTAATGAGTGCTATCTTGTATGCATCTTTGTTCATGTGGAGGTAGTTTGTGATTATATTGAGTGCGTCTTGAGTTGAGTGGTGTGCTCTGAAGCCGAACTGCTTGTAGGACAGTAGTTGTTCATCTTCAAGGTGGTATCTGAGGCGGGTGTTGTATAGTCTTTCAAAAGTTTTGCCTAAGACTTCTAGTATGCTGATCGGTCTGTAGTTTTGAGGATCTGTTGGGTTTTTGTTTGGTTTAGGTATCATGACGGCTGTGGTGTCTTAAAGAGCTTTGGGAAGTATCCTGTAGCCAGTTGGGTGTTGTAGAGGTATGTAATGGCTGTGATTGTTTCTCGGGGCAGGTGCTTCAGGATTGCTTGACCAATATTGCTGTCACCTGGTGTTTTCTTTTTGGTTTTGTCCAGTGCTTGTTTGACTTCTGTTGGGGTGAAAGGAGCAGTGAGGGTGTGGTCCTGTGTGAGAGTGGAGGTATCTATTGTGTTGTCAGGAGTTGTTCTGTCGTGAAGTGTTTGCATGTGTGTGGTGATGTTGTTTATGTGGTTTAAGATGTACCTTTGTTGTGTGGGGGGGTGTGGGTGGAAAATGTGTTCCCAGTGTTGTTTTAGTGTTTGTGCTACGTCGGCTGGCTCATTGATTTTCCTACCATTTACTAGCAGGTGATCAAAGGGGGGTTTTGCAGTTCCTTTCAGCTTGGCGATCCTTTGCCAAAATTCTCGGGGGTTATGTGTTCTGTGTTCCTGGGCAGCCTCTACGAGTTTTGCCCAGTGAACCTCATGATCTTGACGGAGGCTATGGATGATGTGTGTTCTTAGTGTGGAGATGTCTGTGTAAACTGGTGCTAGGTTAAGTTTGTTTAGTTCGAATCGTGTCCTGTAGCAGTGAAGTAGGCGTTGAGTTCTTATGGAGGGTGTGAAGGAGTATTTTTTCTTGAACCGGTGTTTAGGAATGTGGGTATCTGCTATGGCGGTGATAGTGTTGAAAAGGTGTGTCCAGGTTTCCTCAATCATCCTAGTGGGTTGGTGTTCGAGGTTGAGTGTGTATTGTTGTTCAGAGAGTGTGGTTTTGAAGGCATCCCAATCTGCGTGTTGATACTGGTATTGAGGTGAGGTTGTTGGGAGGAGGATGGGATTGTTGGAGAGGTGAAGAGTGATGGGAATGTGGTCTGAGCCTGATAGGGGGCCGGGAGTGATGTAGTGTTGGAATTGGAGGGCAGGGGTGTTGGTGATGACGATGTCTGGAGTGCCTTTGCCGTGAGCAGCGTAGAATGTGGGGAAGAAAGGGCCAATGTGGTGAAGGTTTTTGTGAGTGACCAAAGCGTGTAGTTGTTGGCCAAGGGGGTCGATGCGGTTGTGTTGGAATGCGGTGTGGTGTGCATTGAGGTCGGCCATTAGTATTACAGGTAGGTGTGAGTTGTTAAAGATGGAGTTTAGGTCTGTGAAGGGGATACGCGAGTTAGGTCTTGAGTATGTTGTGCAGATGATAATCTGTCCGTGTTGAGTGTAGATCTTGGCGGCCATGAAGTGTTTGAAAGCAAAGTTGGTGATGAATTCGTGTTTCATGGATGATCTGATGAGGATTGCAACGCCCTCGAATAGTTCGTGGGGTGATTGTCTGCTTGTGTAGCCGAAGTGCTTGATTTTGGTGTTTGTGCATGTTGAGTTAAGGAGGAGGATGTCTGGGTTGTGTTCTTGTATGAGGAGAGAGATGGCGTGTCTGTTTGAGTGATATGCTCTACAGTTGTATTGCATAATGGTGATCATGTTGTATAATTTGTTACTTATATGAGATTGAAATTCTGGGGTGCAGGGATGAGGTCTAACTTGTCGAGTGACTGTGAGCGAGGTCTGAGTGAGGTGTATATAGGTGAGGGATGGGCGGTTACGTGACTGTGTGTGTGGGGGAGTCGGGAGGATGAGTGGAGTGTGCTAGGTTCGTGTCGGGGTTGTTTCCTGTTTTCTTTGGGGTAGTGCCGAATAGATTTACTTTAATTATAGATTTAGTTGGATGTGTGTATTTTATAATTCTTTTGCAGTCAGGTGTGTAGGAAGAAAAGGGGGAGGTGTTTTTCCTCTTAGGTCGAGTGGTCTTGACCACCATTTCAGTGGGGGGATGGGCAGCCATTTTATTCTTGGGAGTCTGAGGTGTTAGGGGAAGATTGGGTTTGGTTCGGATTTTGGAGGTTCGGGAGTTCATCGTAGTCGTGTGGGAAAAGTCAGGTGTAGGCAAGGTCAAGGTGGAGGGGTCGGGAGGTTTTCGACTGATTACTCCGGGGGGTGAGGTAATAGTAGGTTGGTGAGATAAGTCAGGTGTGGGCATGGCAGAAGTGGAGGGGCGGAGGGAGATTGCAGTGGCTTCTCTGGGGGGAGGGGGTGGCATGCTGGTCCGGTCGGGGATGGGGGCAGTGGGGAAGATGAGGTCGGGACCGGTTCTGAAGGAATCAGGAATGTGTATGGTAGGGAGGCCGTTCTCCCTCAAACCATCAATTGCCAGTTTCAGAAAGAGACCTGTTTCCGTTGCTTAGGGTATGTGCCAGAAGTATGATGGTGGTGATTTTTGCATCCATGTCGGAGGAGGGTGGGGGGGCGGTCACGTTGTTGGTCCAGCAAGTGCGGGTGGGGAGGGCCGAGGCAGTAGGGAGTGAGTGGTGGGGAGGTGGAGGTGGTGCTGTGGGGGGTGCTGTACGAGGTGAAGGTCGGCGGGGAGGGAGTGGTGTTGTGCTATTGTCGAGTCTGATTTTGCACTTGTTGCTGATAGCAGCGTGAGGGCCTTTACAGTTGCAGCATTTAGTTACCGTGGCAGTGCAGTTTCGGTATGAGTGGCCTTGATTGGCACACTTTGAGCAAGTTATTGTGTTACTGCAACGGTTGGTGTTGTGCCCGAATTGGTAGCAATTGAAACATTGGTGTACTTGTATGAAGTGTTGGAATTCAATGTCTCTTGAGGGGATGATATTGTTGCCGATTTTTATTCCGTAAGATTTTAATTTGATGGCGTCAGTTTATGTAGCTGTAGTGATTTTTAACATGGGGAGAGTTCCCATCCGGGCTGCATATGTCATTTGGGAGGTGTTGTGTGAGTTGAGCTCATTCAAAAGGTTTGGGTTGTCAAGAATAGGTGGGATCACCCTCCTGCATATGAGGTTGCATTTTGCACGGTACTCAGGGGAACTGAGGGCCGTTAAGCCATTGTCCCTCAGTCTGTTGTTCATTGCTGGGGAGTGGAATTGGTCGGCATCTTCATCAGTTGGTACAAAGATTTTGATGATATCGTCGTTTGTGAAGGAACGGATCTGAAATATCAAGGTCAGCTGGAAAATGAGTGAGGCGAGGTCTGTGCACGGTTGGATGGTACGGTCCACTTTAATTTTAATTGAAGGCATGTTTAATGATTTCGAATTTGGAGATTTATGGAGATCTCCCCTAACAGTCCCTGGTTTCCTGCGCCCCTCACGTAGGGGAGGCCCTGCACTATCACAGGGGTCCCCAGGCGAATCGGCAGGCTGTGCTGACCCTCCACCCTTCACACAAACACGCACTAGCGAGGTGTGGGGACAGAGGGCGTTTCCAGACGAATACTCCCCTGTACGTCAGCTGACAGGGGAATAGGTCCTTTCACGGCACGGAAGAGAAGGATTAGAGTAGAAGAAAAAGGTCTGAAAACTCACTGCCGACTCTCTCTTCACACCAAGCCCCTCAGCAGCATTCGGGGTTCCTAAGGGAGGTCCGATACTGTAGGAGAGGCTCAATGTGTTGATCGAATCAACAGAATTGTCAGTTGGAGAATTGAAGTCAGGTGCTTTGGTTTTCCAAGGTACGTGGGAAGGTGGGAGAGGTCCAATGACTAGCCAATCAGCTGTGTCTGTTCCTTCTCCGACTTCCACTTCGCTCTGTGACTGACTGCTACTGCTCCTGACTGCGACTGCTCCCGACTGCGACTGGCGACTCACTGACTGCATAGCTGAACAGAACAGAAAAATGCTAGTGACAGGGGGGAAGGAGGTTCAGAGGAAGAATAAAGAGAGGATGGAAGTGAATTTTAGAAGGAGAGAACAGGTGCAGTGGCTAAACACCGCTTGCGTGAGGGGGTAGGCAAAATGCCCTGAGGGTGCAACAATCACAATCAGGACGAGGCAGAGGGAGGGCGGGAGCAGGTCCGGGCAAGCAAAAGTCCAACGCGGGTGCTCTGGTTGTCGTCTCGCTTAGGCAGTGTTGGCAAAGCGGAGGAAGAACCGCCCCGCCACGGCGGCGGTGCAAGCCGAGAAGCGCAGGTGGACGGACGCACAGGCCACACACGAACAAATTAACAGAGAAGGTGAAAACATGGAAATTTTGCTAGTCGTAGGGTTGTTTGGAGAAAGAAGAAGGTAAAGTCTTTGAACTATATCAAAGAGGAACAGAGCGAGCTGGAGGAAGGGTTTTGAATCTT
>NW_024725789.1:0-7530 GCF_018991925.1 Homarus americanus | reverse complement strand
CACTGAAGGGGTGCCCGGCCCTCACACCCCGTGTCATGGTGCTGAAGGGGTGCCCGGCCCTCAAACCCCGGGTCATGTCACTGAATGGGTGCCCGGCCCTCACACTCCGAGTCATGGTGCTGGAGGGGTGCCCGGCTTTCACACCCCGATTCATGGCACTGAAAGGGTGCCCGGCCCGCACACCCCAGGTTATGTCACTAGAGGGATGCCCGGCCCTAACACCCCGGGGCATGGTGCTGAATTGGTGCCCGACTTTCACACCCGGATTCATGGCACTGAAAGGGTGCCCGGCCCTCACACCCCGGGTCATGGTGGCTGAGGGGTGCCCGGCCCTCACACCCCGGGTCATGGGGTTGAAGCGGTTTCCGGCCATCACACCCCGGGTCATGGTGCTGATGGGGTACCCAGCCCTCACACCCCTGGTCATAGACCTAAACGAGTGCCCGGCCCTCACACCCCTGGTCATAGACCTAAACGAGTGCCCGGCCTTTGCACCCCGGGTCATAGCACTGAAGGAGTGACAGGCCCTCACACCCCGGGTTATGGCACTGAAAGGGTGCGCTGCCCACACATCTGGGTCATGTCATTGAAAGGGTGCCAGGCCCTCACACCCCGGTGTCATGTCACTGAAAGGTTGCCCGGCCCTCACACCACGGGTCATAGCACTGAAGGGGTGCCCGGCCCTCATACCCCGGATCAGGGTGCTGGAAGGGTGCCCGGCCCTCACACCCCGATTCATGGCACTGAAATCGAGCTCGGCCCTCACACCCCGGGTCATGGCACTGAAAAGGTGCCCAGCCCTCACACCCCGCGTCATGTGAAGGGGTGCCCGGCCCTCACACTCCGGTTCATAGCTCTGTAGGGTTGCCCGGCCCTCACACCCCGTTTCATGGCACTCAAGGGGTGCCCGGCCCTCACACCCCTGGCCATGGCACTGAAGGTGTCCCCGGCCCTCACACCTCGGGACATGGGGCTGAAGGGGTTCCCGGCCGTCACACTTCAGGTCATGGCACTGAAGGAGTGGCTGCCTCTCACACCCCGGCTCATGGCACTGAAAGGGTGCTCGGCCCTCACACCCCAGGTCATAGCACTGAAGGGGTGCCCGGCCCTCACACCCCTGACCATAGACCTAAACGAGTGCCCGGTCTTCACACCCCGGGTCATGTCACTGAAGCGGTGCCCAGCCGTCACACCCCTGGCCATGGCACTGAAGGTGTGCCCAGCCCTCACACACCTGGTTATTGACCTAAATGGGTGACCGGCCCTCACACCTCGGGACATGGGGCTGAAGGGGTGCCCGGCCGTCACACCCCGGGTCATGGCACTGAAGGAGTGGCTGGCTCTCACACCCCGGGTCATGGCACTGAAAGGGTGATCGGCCCTGAAACCCCGGGTCATAGCACTGAAGGGGTGCTCGGCCCTCATACCCTGCGTCATGGTGCTGGAGGGGTGCACGGGCCTCACACCCCAGTTCACAGCACTGTAGCGGTGCCCGGCCCTCACACCCCGGGTCATGGTGCTGAAAGGGTGCCTGGCCCTCACACCCAGATTCATGGCACTGAAGGGGTGGTTGGCCCTCACACCCCGGGTCATGGTGCTGAAGGGGTGCCCGGCCCTCACATCCCGATTCATGGCACTGAAAGGGTGCCCGGCCTTCACACCCCAGTTCATGGCACTGAAGGGGTGCCCGTCCGTCACACCCCGGTTCATGACACTGAAGGGGTGCCCGGCCATCACACTCCGGGTCATGGTGCTGGAAGGGTGCCCGGCTGTCACACCCAAAGTTATGTCACTAAAGGGGTGCCCGCCCCTCACACCCCGGGTCATGTCACAGAAGGGGTGCACGGCCATCACACCCCGGGAATGGACCTAAAGGGGTGCCCGGCCCTCACACCCAGGGTCATGGGGTTGAAGCGGTTCCCGGTCCTCACACCACGGGTCATGGAGCTGAAGGGGTGCCCGGTCATCACACCCCGATTCATGGCACTGAAAGGGTGCCCGGCGCTCACACCCTTGTTCATGGCACTGAAAAGGTGCCCGACCCTCACACCCGTGTCACGTGAAGGGGTGTCCGGCCCTCACACCGCGGTTCATAGCTCTGTAGGGGTGCCCTGCCCTCACACCCCGTTTCATTGCATTAAAGGGGTGCACGGCCCTCACACTCCGGGTCATGGCACTGAATCGGTACCCGGCCGTCACACCCCTGGCTATGGCACTGAAGGTATGCCCGGCCCTCACACCCCTGGTCATAGATCTAAACGAGTGCCCGGCCCTCACATCCCGGGTCATGGGGCTGAAGGGGTGCCCAGCCCTCACACCCCGGGTCATGGCACTGAAGGAGTGACCGGCTCTCACACCCCGGTTCATGGCACTGAAAGGGTGCCCAGCCCACACACCCCGGGTCATGTCATTGAAGGGGTGCCCGGCCCTCACACCCTGGATCATGTCACTGAAAGGCTGCCCGGCCCTCACACCCCAGTTCATAGCACTGAAAGGGAGCCCGGCCCTCATACCCCGGGTCATGGTGCTGGAGGGGTGCCCGACCCTCACACCCCAATTCATGGCACTGAATTCGAGCCCGGCCCTCACACCCCGGGTCATGGCACTGGAAAGGTGCTCGGCCCTCACATCCCGTGTCATGTGAAGGGGTGCTTGGCCCTCACATCCCGGTTCATATCTCTGTAGGTGTGCCTGGCCCTCACATCCCGTTTCATGGCACTAAATGGGTGCCAGGCCCTCACACCCCGGCTCATGGCACTAAAGGGGTGCCCGGCCCTCACACCCTGCGTCATAGCACTGAAGCGGTGCCCGGCCGTCACACCCCTGGCCATGGCACTGAAGGTGTGCCCGGCCCTCACACACCTAGTTATAGACCTAAACAGGTGGCAGGCCCTCACACCTCGGGTCATGGGGCTGAAGGCGTGCCCGGCCCTCACACCCCGGGTCATGGCACTGAAGGAGTGATCGGCCCTCACGCCCCGGGTCATGGCACTGAAAGGGTGTCCGGCCCACACACCCCGGGTCATGTCATTGAAGGGGTACCCGCCCTTCACACCCCAAGTCATGTCACTGAAAGGGTGCCCGGCCGTCACACCCCGGGTCATAGCACTGAAGGGGTGCCCGGCCCTCATAACCCGGGTTATGGTGCTGGAGGGATGCCCAGCCCTCACACCCCGATTCATGGCACTGAAATCGAGCCCGGCCCTCACATCCCGGGTCATATTGCTGAAGGGGTGCCCGGCGCTCACACCCCGATTCATGGCACTGAAGGGGTGCCCGGCCTTCACACCCCAGTTCATGGCACTGAAGGGGTGCCCGTCCGTCACACCCCGGGTCATGTCCCTGAAGGGGTGCCCGGCCCTCACACCCCAGGTCATGTCACTGAAGGGGTTCCCGGCCCTCACACCCCGGGTCATGGAACTGAAGGGGTGCCTGTCCCTCACACCCCGGATCATGGTGCTGAAGGGGTGCCTGGCTTTCACACTCCGATTCATGGCACTGAAAGGGTGCCCGGCCCTCAAACCCCGGGTCATGGGTGTCGGAGGGGTGCCCGGCCCTCACACCCCTGGTCATGTCACAAAAGGGGTGCCCGGCCCTCACACCCCGGTTCATGGGGTTGAAGCGGTTCCCGGCCCGCACACCCCGGGTCATGGTGCTGATGGGATTCCCGGCCCTCAAACCCCGGGTCATGGTGCTGGAGGGGTGCCCGGCCCTCACACCCCGGGTCATGTCACTGAAAGGGTTCCCGGCCCTCATACCCCGTGTCATGTCACTGAAGGGGTCCCCAGCTGTCACACTCCGGATCATGGCACAAAAGGGGTGCCTAGCCCTCACACCCCGGGTCATGGTACTGAAGGGCTGCACGGTCCTCACACCCCGGGTCATGGTGCTGATGGGGTGCCCGGTCCTCACACCTCGGGTCATGGTGCTGGAGGGGTGCCCGGCCATTTCATCCCGATTCATGGCACTGAAATCGAGCCCGGCCCTCATACCCCGGGTCATGGCACTGAAAAGGTGCCAGGCCCTCACACCCCGTGTCATGTGAAGAGGTGCCCGGCCCTCACACTCCGGTTCATAGCTCTGTAGGGGTGCCCGGCCCTCACACCCCGTTTCATGGCACTAAAGGGGTGCCCGGCACTCACACCCCGTCTCATGGCACTGAAGGTGTGCCCGGCCCAAAGACCCTGGTTCATGTCACTTATGGGGTGCCCGGCGCTCACACCCCCGGTCATGGTGCAGGAGGGGTGCCCGGCCCTGACACCCCGGGTCATGTGAAGGGGTGCCCGGCACACACACCCTTTTTCAAAGCACTGTATGGGTGCTCGGCACTCACACCCCGTTTCATGGCACTTAAGGGGTGCCCGTCCCTCACAACCAGGTTTATGACACTGAAAGGGTGCCCGGCCCTCACACCCCAGGTCATGTCACTGAAGGGAAGCCCGTCCCTAACACCCCGGGTCATGGCACTGAAGGGGTGCCCGGCCCTCACACCTCTGGATCATGGAAAGGAAGGGTGCCCCGGCTGTCACACCCTGATTCATGGCACTGAAATCGAGCCCGGCCTCACACCAGGTCATGGCACTGAAAAAGGTGCCCAGCCTCACACCCCTGTGTCATAAGTGAAGGGCTGCCTGGCCCTCACACCCCTGTGTCATATGGTGGTGCCTGGCCTTGCCACCCCTGATTCATAGCTCTGTAGGGCTGCCTGCCCTCACACCCTGCTTCCCACATGAGACTAGCAAGTGCCTGGACCACACCCCGGCTCACACACTAAAGTGGTGCCCGGCCCTCACACACCTGGTTATAGACCTAAACGGGTGCTCGGCCCTCACACCCCGTGTCATGTGAAGGGGTGCCCGGCCCTCACACCCCGGTTCATAGCTCTGTAGTTGTGCCCGGCCCTCACACCCCGTTTCATGGCACTCAAGGGGTGCCCGGCCCTCACACCCCGGCAAATGGCACTGAGGGTAACTGACGCCCCGGGTCATGTCACTGAAGGGGTGGCCAGCCCTCACACCCCGGGTCATGTCACTGAAGGGGTGCCCAGCCGTCACACCCCTGGCCATGGCACTGAAGGTGTGCCCGGCCCTCACACACCTGGTTATAGACCTAAACGGGTGGTCGGCCCTCACACCTCGGGACATGGGGCTGAAGGGGTGCCCGGCCGTCACACTTCAGGTCATGGCACTGAAGGAGTGGCTGGCCCTCACACCCCGACTCATGGCACTGAAAGGGTGCTCGGCCCTCACACCCCAGGTCATAGCACTGAAGGGGTGCCCGCCCACACACCCCTGGCCATAGACCTAAACGAGTGCCCGGCCCTCACATCCCGGGTCATGGCACTGAAGGAGTGACCGGCCCTCACACCCCGGGTCATGTCACTGAAGCGGTGACCAGCCGTCACACCCCTGGCCATGGCACTGAAGGTGTGCCCGGCCCTCACACACCTGGTTATTGACCTAAATGGGTGACCGGCCCTCACACCTCGGGACATGGGGCTGAAGGGGTGCCCGGCCGTCACACCCGGGGTCATGGCAATGAAGGAGTGGCTGGCTCTCACACCCCGGGTCATGGCACTGAAAGGGTGCCCGGCCCTCACACCCCGTGTCATGGTGCTGAAGGGGTGCCCGGCCCTCAAACCCCGGGTCATGTCACTGAAGGGGTGCCCGGCGCTCACACTCCGGGTCATGGTGCTGGAGGGGTGCCCGGCCCTCACACCCCGGGTCATTACACTAAACGGGTGCCCAGCCCTCACACCCCGGGTCATGTCACTTAAGGGGTGCACGGCCCTCACACCCCGGGTCATGGACCTAAAGGGATGCCTGGCCTTCACACTCCGGGTCATGGGGTTTGAGCGGTTCCCGGTCCTCACACCACGGGTCATGGAGCTGAAGGGTACCTGGCCATCACACCCCCGATTCATGGCACTGAAAGGTGCCCATCTCACACCCTGGGTCATAAGCACGTGGTGTACGGCCCCTCACACCTCGGGTCATGGACTCCAAGGATGCCTGGCCTCACACCCCGGGTCATGGGGTTGAAGCTGTCTCGGTCCTCACACCACGGGTCAGAGTAGAGCTGAAGGGGTGCCCGGCCATCACACCGCGATTCATGGCACTGAAAGGGTGACCGGCCCTCACACCACGGGTCATGGCAATGAATAGGTGCCCGGCCGTCACACCCCAGTTCATTGCTCTGTCGGGGTGCCCGGGCCTCACACCCCGTTCCATGCCACTAAAGGGATGCCAGACCCTCACACCCCGGCTCATGGCACTGAAGGGGTGCCCGGCCCTACAGCCCCGGGTCATGTCACTGATGAGGTGCCCGGCCCTCACACCCCTGGCCATGGCACTGAAGGTATGCCGGGCCCTCACACCCCTGGTCATAGAGCAAAACGAGTGCCCGGCCCTCACACCCCTGGTCATAGACCTAAACGAGTGCCCGGCCTTTGCACCCCGGGTCATGGGGCTGAAGGTGTGTCCCACCCTCACACCCCGGGTCATGGCACTGAAGGAGTGACAGGCCCTCACACCCCGGGTTATGGCACTGGAAGGGTGCGCTGCCCACACATCTGAGTCATGTCATTGAAAGGGTGCCCGGCCCTCACACCCCGGTGTCATGTCACTGAAAGGTTGCCTGGCCCTCACACCACGGGTCATAGCACTGAAGGTGTGCCCGGCCCTCATACCCCGGATCATGGTGCTGGAAGGGTGCCCGGCCCTCACACCCCGTGTCATGTGAAGTGGTGCCCGGCCTTCACACCCCGATTCATAGCTCTGTAGGGCGTTCTCGCCCTCACACCCTGTTTCATGGCACTAGCGTGCCTGGCCTCACACCCCGGCTCATGGCACTAAAGGTGCCTGCCCTGGCCTCACACACCCGGTTGACGAACGGGTGCTCGCCCACACTTCGTCAGGGTGCCCGGCCTCAATCTCCCCGGTCTATAGCTCTAGTGCCCGGCCTCACAAGATCCTGTTTCATGGCACCCCAAGGGTGCCTGGCCCTCACACCCCGGCTCATGGCACTGAAGGGGTGCCCGTAACTGACGCCCCGGGTCATGTCACTGAAGGGGGGCCCGCCCTCACACCCCGGGTCATGTCACTGAAGCGGTGCCCAGCCGTCACACCCCTGGCCATGGCACTGAGGGTGTGCCCGGCCCTCACACACCTGGTTATAGACCTAAATGGGTGGCCGGCCCTCACACCTCGGGACATGGGGCTGAAGGGGTG
This sequence comes from Homarus americanus, assembly GCF_018991925.1. Classification (NCBI taxonomy): domain Eukaryota; kingdom Metazoa; phylum Arthropoda; class Malacostraca; order Decapoda; family Nephropidae; genus Homarus; species Homarus americanus. Next base: position 301 of record NW_024725789.1, on the reverse strand, counting down.
CCCGGCCGTCTGACCTCAGGTCATGGCACTGAAGGAGTGGCTGGCCCTCACAACCCGACTCATGGCACTGAAAGGGTGCTCGGCCCTCACACCCCAGGTCATAGCACTGAAGGGGTGCCCGCCCTCACACCCCTCGCCATAGACCTAAACGAGTGCCCGGCCCTCACATCCCGGGTCATGGCACTGAAGGAGTGACCGGCCATCACACCCCGGGTCATGTCACTGAAGCGGTGCCCAGCCGTCACACCCCTGGCCATGGCACTGAAGGTGTGCCCGGCCCTCACACACCTGGTTATAGACC
>NW_024725788.1:162500-177028 GCF_018991925.1 Homarus americanus | reverse complement strand
GTGGCGAGCTTTCCACCCTCACGGGGCCAGACACGGGCAGACAAGATCCTCTCATGGTTTTCCGTGTAGCAATTCCCTTGTTGGTCCCTATCTGGGGAGCAGAACCTCAACAACTGTTCCTTCTGTGCCTTAATATAAAAAAGAGTAGAGACACAGACGCCAAACTATCGCTTCAGCTGGGAAACTCTCTCTCCCGTTACCATTCTCTTGATGACTCCAATCTTCTGCGGGATAGTCAACACCACCTTCTTCCTCGACTTCGAATTAAAGGAAGAGAGTGGTGAGGCTGAGCGCTTATACAACATAGTGAAACACGCTTCTTAGGGTGTTAAATCTGAGTGGGGCCATGTAACCAGTGGGGTTCCCCAGGGGTCAGTACTAAGCGCACTCTTGTTCATAATCTACATAAACGATCTAGATACTGGGATCAGCAGTGACTTAAGCAAGTTTGCGGATGACACTAAAATAGGGCGGCAGATTAATTCAGGGCAGGATGCAAATGCATTACAGGAGGATCTAAATAAACTGCAGGGGTGGTCTCAAAAATGGCAAATGAAATTCAACACCAGCAAGTGCAGCGTACTTAATATTGGAAGAACAAATACTGTTTATGTATACAGCCTTAACAACATCAACCTAGAGAAGTCGACTTGTGAAAGAGACCTAGGGGTACTTGTAAGCCCGGACCTACGACCTAGAAAACAGTGCGCTAATGTTCGAAATAAGGCAAACAGAGTATTGGGTTTTATATTTGGAAGTGTAAGTGATAAGAGTGCAGAGGTCTTATTGCAACTATATCTTGCGCTAGTCAGGCCGCACCTCGATTATGTGGTTCAGTTCTGGTGCCCTCATTATAGAATGGATATCAATTCACTTGAGTCGGTGCAGCGAAGAATGACGAAAATGATTCCGGGACTTAGAAACCTTCCATATCAGGATAGGTTAAAGAAACTAAACTTGCATTCCCTAGAAAGACGAAGAGTGCGGGGAGATATGATAGAAGTATTTAAGTGGGTGAAAGGAACCAATAAAGGGGATATAGGTAAAGTTCTTATAATATCCGAGCAGGATAGGACTCGGAGCAACGGATTTAAGTTGGATAAGTTTAGGTTTAGGAGGGAGATTGGAAGGAACTGGTTCACAAATAGAGTGGTGGACGAGTGGAACAAGCTTAGCAACTATGTAGTAAGTGCTGGAACGCTGGAAAGTTTCAAAAGGAGACTGGATAGATTCATGGATGATAGAGAGTGGTAATAACTCTCGACAGGAGCTGCCATGCACAGGCCAACCGGCCTATTGCAGACTCCTTATTTTCTTATGTTCTTATGTTCTAAGAGCTGCGAGTTGTGAACACTGCATGACTTTGAACGAAACTGAACTTACAGGGAAGGGGAAAGGAGCATTGTGGGTCCCGGTTGAGGCTTGACCTGGGATGAGGTCTTGGTACCTACGTGCAGGTGTCCATCGTAAGTCACATACAGTATACTGTATACATTGTTTCAAAGCAGGTTTCTGAACCGGCGTTCATTTCTCTGTCACACATTTAAAAAAATATTTTATCAAACCATTTGTCACGTAATATTTGTCAGAGTATTTGTTTACCTGAGGTCATGGGTCAGAGGAGCTCTACCTGTACGTCACGTTGTCTCATCGTATTAGAAAGTTTTAATGTTGTAGTGACTCAAAAAAAGTTTTAAAAAAATCATATAATTTTGGGTCTCGTTTAACTTTTCGTGACACAGTATTATCAGTGTGTGTGTGTGTGTTGCTGCGCTACTGTCACGTCGTCTCCAACCTATTTTTAGTAATATCGGTGAATGACGAACTGTGCTATAAAGACAACAGGTCATATTGGGGTAACCTGACCTTACTCATGACCTGACCAACAACATCCTCTGTCACTCTCAAATTAATTATGTTTATCAGCTGAGTTTTCTTGATTTAGCCGCGAGATAGATAAACACTGGCTTGGAAATAGAGTAGTGGATGAGTGAAACAAGTTACCGAACGTCATCATTAACTCGCACACTTCTTTTTATTTTCTTATTACCCCTAAGTTGTTTACACGGTGTGAGATGCCCAGGTAAGCCAGCAGTGTGTTGGTTGATCCCTTCTTAAGATATTATGTTTATAACTCTTTAACTTATATATGTGAGGGAGAGAGTTATCACGACGAACACCATTGTAATTCATAACATTAATCTGTGTTGACAATAGACGTCACGAGTAGTCAAGTGAACAAGTACAATGTCATTTAACTCAAAGAAATTTGTATTACCTTTTTGCTTATAATAAGTAAAACTGAAAATGAAGAGTAACCAACTGACCACAATTAGTTTTTTTAACTTATATAGAAAGACAGCGTTTTCGTCTTCAACATTTTATGTTATAGATGAAAATTAATGTTCAGAATAGTCAACTGAGAATCAAAACTGTAAATACAAAAGGCAATAAAGTTGCTTGTTTATTTTACCTAATAAGTAAATCCACAAGTAAACTGTTAACTATTTATTAAACTGTATCCTCCCCACAAAAAAATTACCTTTTGCTATTTCCATACTATATTAAAATGAACGCCAAGAGTAATTAATTTACCAGGCAACGCTAAGCTTAATATGATAAAGGTAAACTTGAAGCCTTTATGATTTTGTGTTGTTTAAAAATGTTCACTGAGAGCAATGTAAATTATGTAAATTACTCATGCAGGTTGACGGAGCCATTAACTCTCCCTGGCCGGCTCCATGACAGGTAACTTTCACTCTGGCAACAGTTACAGTGTCTAACTTCAGTAATTGGTGTAATTTGGTCACTTTCAGGTGTTGTAGTGACCGTGCTACACCTGTATCTGTCCCCATCAACACAATGTATATCATATAAAATTTTATTAAACTAGTGTATATATAAATAAATAATGTGGCGGCTCAGGAAAACCGTCCCGGATGAGGATAGACGAATCTTGGAAACTAACAGCCAATCTCGTCTTACTAATGCTGTCGCTTGTGTTTAGCCATGTTTCATCCCTACCCAATAGATTACAGGCTGTACTGTAATAGCAAATAATGGTGGATGGACGAAATACTGATAAATGGGCATGGGGCCATAATTTAACTATGTTGTTATGGAACATTACTTAACAGTGCTCATACAGAGAATCTATGTATATACCGTATGCATTATTTGCACTGAAAAGTTTCTGGTTAGCAATGTTTACGGTGCCCAAATCACTGGAATGATTATTACGGGTGATAAGGAAGACCCAATTGGCAAATGTCCAAAGACGGGAGGTCTATGTCGTAAATATATGATGCCTGTTTATTTCATGTTTAATGCAGTTTCTAGTATGTTTTTTATTACTAGTGTAAACGTCATGTTTGTAAACATGTTTAATCAGTGACAGGTATAAGCTGTAGAAATCTAATGCAGTATTGTGGACATTAATAATAAATAATAGTCTTTTACAATACTGACGTCTGTCAGCACCTATGTCCCGTCCGCCAGTACCTGAGTCAGTGGACGGTATTGTGATATGATTGATTTTACCATGTGAGCGACGACTATCAGACACGAATATGAGAGTCTATGCAACATAATAATATATATAAAATCAGTTATGATATAGAACGACGATAACTAACACACTTAAATGTTGTGAAATCAACACCTACCCCATGACCCCCCCCCCCACACAGGCCCCCGCCATCATCCGGCTTCCATCTTCCCCTTGCTCGTGATTGGTCTGGTCTGATGATGGGTGGTGTTATAAGTAGTGATGATGGGTGGTGTTATATGTAGTGATGATGGGTGGTGTTATATGTAGTGATGATGGATGGTGTTATATGTAGTGATGATGGATGGTGTTATATGTAGTGATGATGGGTGGTGTTATATGCAGTGATGATGGATGGTGTTATATGTAGTGATGATGGGTGGTGCTATATGTAGTGATGATGCGTGGTGTTATATGTAGTGATGATGGGTGGTGTTAAATGTAGTGATGATGGATGGTGTTATATGTAGTGATGATGGGTGGTGTTATATGTAGTGATGATAGGTGGTGTTATATGTAGTGATGATGGATGGTGTTATATGTAGTGATGATGGGTGGTGTTATATGTAGTGATGATTAGACAATAAAATAATAACAGTTTAATGCTAAAAAAATATATTTGCTGTACCGTTGTAGTGAAAAACATGGTGGAACTTACATACACCGTTAATGAACTATTGATGGAAGAAGAAGTTTTGGGATCCGAACAGTGAGACAATGTGGAGCCTCCCGGATGGTGGCGTCCTACCGTGGCCTAGCGGATGAGCCGCCCGGAGGGCAGCGATTCTGCTAGTAATAGTATTTTTCCTCACCTCACATATTGGGTGGTGTATGACAAGTTGTGGCTCATTGGCCTCAAACCTTAACGGAAGGGTAGGATACTGATGCTTTGAAGCATCACCTTACATATTCCAAACACAGTATTTTGTAGATGTCTTACTCTTGACCATTTTGTTTTGTTTATGAAAAGACTAACAGAAAATTGAAAACAAACATTAAACCAAGTTCATGCCGATGGTGTGGAAGAATTCATCCTTTTTAACATACTCCTATAACTGACACCTACAGTGTGCAGACGTAACTGTATATTTTCAGCCTTCTGGCTGCCAAGCACTTTCAATAAACCGTTAATTATTATTATTATTATTAATGAGCGTGGCTGATGTGTGATAACAGTGAAAGGAACAAACTTTATAGCAATAGCATAGATAAGTCATCTATTACACAGTTGTTATTTATGCTGGCATCCTCTATTAGCATATAATTTTATATTTATTTTTAGCCATGTTATATTCATAGGACTAATTACAACGAATGCCAACCTATATGACCTCTAGCAAACCTATCCACAATCACGTCCGTCGTTACAAGACCAATACCCATTTATTCATAAATAGTATTACTACAAGTGCAACGGTGCCGTTTGGTGACAGGGGTTACCACAGGGGGTGTAGGAACACATTTCAGCGACCGTACCTACCAAGGTTAATCCGCAAGACAGCAGGGCAGTGGTTGGTGGGCGCCAGGATGTGTCCATATGCCAATGGGCCTATGCGCTGTCCCTCTGGGGCTCACTGCTGCTCCCGAGATCCCCTACTGGTCTAGCCTGGGCCCACGAAGCACTCAGTTACCGTGTGTTGCAACAAGGAGGCACAGCAGGAATCTTGATATTGAAGAGGCTGTGTACTGGCAGGCGAAGACTTATGCATGTTGCTTCCTTGCTCACCACGAGGGCTAGCCAGCGGCGGTAGCTGAAAATTAGATAAAGCAAGCAGTGCCTGCATTACACCACCCTGTGTGCGACCAACATCATCATCATCACCTACAACCACCACCACCACATAATCATCACCATCACCACCAAACACCACCGCCTCCACTATCATCACCACCACCATCAGCCATCATCTTCAAACAATAAGAGTAAATCCCTACTACAGTATTGACACACAATAACCAATCGTTTATACAAATAATTTATTAAACTAACAAATAAACTCTAATTTTAATCCCACTCAACAATAATAAACAAATAAACTACTACACTGAGACCAAAACAATTACCCATAAAAAAATTATATATTTTTAATAAGTGAATCACCCAACTAATTTTCTTTTATACCAAAATATAATGAGGACATATTAGGCACAGTGCTATTGTATTAAAAGGATTAACTATTAATTTTACGGGTGATTGATTCATGAATGTGGTAATTAAAGAGATGGGTTATTTTATTAGTATCAATATCCATATTATAATAGTGTTCGTATGTATGGAACAGTATGTATATTACCGATGCAAATGACCCTCCTCGGGGGAAGCGTATACGATGGTTGAATAGCAGCACCAACTCATGGATGAACAGAAACTTATTTATTTGGTAACGTTTCCACAATATCTCTTGTCATCATCAGACCTAAAACATGAAATGAAATATACAAGCAACAGAATCAAAACTCTCTAACAGATATGCTACTACTACTACTACTACTGCTGCTATTACTAATGCTTTTTTTTTAAATGGCCTCCAGCCTCCCCCAATAGCCATATCTTCGCCACCATTTTATTACCTAAATATTAATTATCCTAATACATACTGTAAGTAGCTATCCTAGCTGTGTTGAGTCAGTTGAGCCGCAGATCTATGCCGCATTCAGTCAATATCTGCAACTGTTGTCGGCTTTGGGGCCGATACTCTCGTTCCCCTGAGGCAGAGCAAAGCCGACCGAAGGAGAGAGGACAGTCGACATCTCCTCCAGGCTGTAACATAACTTCTGGGCTGCTGCTTCTGTTCGGATAGCACCTCCGCGAGTGTGGCGTAGAAGCATCTTGCACGTGGTCCAATCCCACCAGAGGTTGTGAACACTAGAGGAGTGAAACTGCCTTGATCAACGTTCTGAATTCTCTCCCCGTATGCCCTTATCTTGTCGTTCTCATTCCTCCTGTGTGCAGCATCGAGAGCTAAGTTACGGTGACACGCGGCCATGGGATAAAAAATCCTGATGTCGAAGAAGGCTCGCTGTCCCCGCGTCCAGAATCCTCGAGCACTGACGTCAACACGGGCTTCGTTGGATGTGTTTGAAGTCCTATGTTGGAAAATCTCACCGTCCAATGGAAGGAGGGTCGGTTCTCCCCTGACATCACGGCAGATTTCCTTCAACATATTTGCTGTGAGATCCCTTACTTCGTCATACCTTATGCATATGAAGCCCCTTTTCTTGCACACCTTGGCGTGATCGACTTCATAGGAAGAGCCACACACGCATTCGGAGGGCAAACCTTCTACTGGCCTACCGTACCGTACCTGTAAATTCTTGTTTATTGAGACTGAAACCATTTGCCCTTATCGGAAACGTAGTTAACCTACGACTACTACTACTGCTAATACTACTATTACCACTACTGTGAATGTGGCCTTCAGCCTCCCTCAATAGCCACACCTTCGCCTCCATTTTATTACTTTAATATTAAATATCATAACACAGAAGTAGCTACCCTTGCTGTGTGTGTGTGTGTGTCAAAAATCACTCCAAAATCTCTGCCACAAAAGCAACAAAACAATATATTTTTCCCCGTAACAGTAGCCGTAAATTCTGGTGCTGGTTCACAATACGATTAAATTCAGATTAATATTTAAATCTGATTTATATCTCGCCTGGGAACCTGACCGTAAAGCTGTTGACGAAATATGAAATAGACCTTAATAGAGCCCGATATACTGTAGAGCTTAGTAGATCCTCATATACTATAGAGCTTGATGTACTGTAGAGTTTAGTAGAACCTGATTTAGTTATTAATAGAGCCTGATAAGCTGTTTATTGGAGCCCGATGTAGAAATGAATAGTTTGACATTGAGGTAATATAGCCTGATATGGAGCTCAGTGAAGATAATTGTATATTGAGACGAAGAAGAAACGGGAAATTTATCCCTGAAAGTATTAGCTCTTTTGTCTTAAGATGTAAGAATTATCATCACCATCATTATACACACACACACACATATATATATATATATATATATATATATATATATATATATATATATATATATATATATATATATATATATATATATATATATATATATATATATATATATAGTAAATCACTGTAGTTGCGCGTGATCCAGGTATATGCTGATAACCACAAGGAAAGAAGAAAACACGAAGTTCCCAAGCGCTTTCGTGTAATTCACATCTTCAGGGGTGAGTACAGACTAAGGAGAAGTACAAAACAAGGTGTATATATACAGAGGAGGGTGAGACCAGGTCCACAATGGTCAGGTATTAGGTAATGACCCTACTTATCTTTAAAAAGCACCGCAACGGTCGTAGTCAGGTCAGAGGGTAAGGTGACCCAACCTTCTCACCTGGTTACAAATCTTCTTAATTACAAAATTGTCCAGTTTGTACATGCCGTTACTCAAATTCATGTTGAATGCTTCGGTATGTTTAATAAGACTAGATTCTATGATGTTCCTACTATCAATTGAATTACATGGTAATATTGAGGAGGCATTATCCCAGTCAATGCAATGCTTGTTATCCCTCAGATGAACAAACAGAGCATTGGATTCCTGGCCTGTCCTAACACTATATTTATGTTGTTTAAACATATTGGTAATGGTTGAGTCATACTTGAAAACAACATTAATATTTAGTAATTTAGGAGACCGAACTAACAGGACACATTCATTGCGATAAGGCAGAGTCAAAATATTCTTAAGAATAGGAATTTGCCTGGTTTGATTCACAATAGTGAGATGAAAACAACTTATATAAAAATAAACTAGTATGGTTGACCTGGTTTCCTCTCTCTGGTGGTGGTGGTGGCGATAGCGATGGTGGCGATAGTGATGGTGGTAGAAGTGGTGGGGGTGGTCTATTCAACACCAAAATTTACCTTTATTTTTACATCGAGATAAAGAAGCACCTTGGCAAATTCCCCTAAAAAAAAAACCTTGGGCGAAATATCTCTGGTCAGAATGCTCTCTTACATACTATCACTGGGCAACATGCCGCTCTATAAAACTTCAATTGCTGCATCATGAACATCAAAGAGAGAGAGAGAGAGAGATAATGATAAAGAGGGAACTGAAAGACATGAAAAGCACACTAAGAGAAGGAAAAACCACTCGGGTTTACCCACCAATGCAGCGGCACAGTCTATTACTGAGAGACAATGCGAGATGAAAAACAAACAGAGACACAGGGAGCAAGAAATAAAAAGCGAGACACAGAGAGATAGACAGAGAGACTGGAAGTATTTTAACTTGAACTCAGTATTATCTGTCTCCTTTGAAATGGTTGTGTATTTTCTGCTGGAAAACAAGCAGATGGATAGATAGATAGATAGACGGATGGACAGACGGACAGGCAGGCAGGCAGACAGACAGACAGTTTATGATATTAAAGTCAGTGAAAGGCCCCTGTCGATCCTTTCCAACTCTGTTTCCCCTGATGTTGTTTGTCTGTCATTGTGTCCGTCTCATGACGCCACGGAACAAAAACCTGTCAAACTTATCATCAACACTGGAAATATAAAACATACTCGTAATAAAACAGTGCATAAAGAAAAAAATAAAACTTTATTTACGACTTTCTAGAAGGCCACGAGAGAAAGTTACTGCCTCGTGCAAAGACTCCTGAAGTGACTCAGGGTACTTATTTTATTCCTCTCACTGGAGACAACGACCGTCCGGTCGACAGCAAAGACTCATTGTACTTTTCCCAGGAGAGACAACACCACGAGTCCAGCTTGATGAACCTACCACAGTTTGATTGACATTGAATTTTATTTTTTAAATAATTTCAGCTTGTATAATTCACTACTTTCCGAGTCCAAATATATGACGTTTTGTGCTATATCAACTTTCAGTTAAAAAATAACTATCACATAATAAAATTGGATATTAATAGAATGACCCATCACTTTACGCGTCCAAATATATAATGTGTAGCGCTATATTCTGACTTGAATATCTGTCAGTTTGGGTCATATTTATTTTTGGGGTTTGTGATTTGATCATTTTGGAATCAATGTCATATACTGATTCTAACAAACATCACAGCAATATTACTACTACCCCTCTGTTGTCACTCGGAATCGAGTATGACGATTAGATTAATAATAATTATTAGTGACGTCACCTTCGTTAGTTACTTCTAAGGTGGCTCGAGGTTCCGTAGAAGTTGCACTTGTGGAGGGCTACATCTAGTGCGGGAGGGGCGGCGACAGCGTCTTTTAGCACTGGTGTTTGTCCGCCTCAGTCTGCAGTCGAGCTAATTCAAAGGTATTAATTAACACCTCGTGTGGTGCTCCCCTAAGCGTTATGGTGTGGAGTGATCGTCCCTTAGGTGAGGGGAATGAGTTGGCAATTTTTTCCAGTTTGTATTAAAACTATCCTTAAGCCTTTTCTGTTGCCCGCCAGCATTATGTTTACCATTCATTAGGTGACTGTAAAGTAGCTTTTTGGCAGTTTACTGTCGTCCATGCAGGTAACATGTCCGATAAAACGTATTTGTTCGTGGCAAATGCCAGCCTCGATGCTCCTACAGTTGGTGTCTGCTGGAATACTGGCATGTGTTCTCTTGTCTCGTCTGCGGACTCAGAGGATGGAACGTAGACTACAGTACGTTGGTGAAAATTCTCAAATGGTTTGAGTTGTCTTCTGTATGTGACCCATCTCTCGCTGACCTACAGCAGGATGGGGAAGACCTCTTATCGATATATGTACAGCATTGCAGATAATTTAAGCTCCCTACAACTGAAGACATGGGTACTGTCCGCAAAAAGCCTTGAGCTGCACATTTGATTTGAGCTGTATCTCTTCATCGATTTCCGCGGTGGTGGACAGGTGGAACTAACACACAGTAGTATAACACAGCTCACTAATACCTAACACACAGTAGTATAACACAGCTCACTAATACCTAACACACAGTAGTATAACACAGCTCACTAATACCTAACACACAGTAGTATAACACAGCTCACTAATACTTAACACACAGTAGTATAACACAGCTCACTAATACCTAACACACAGTAGTATAACACAGCTCACTAATACCTAACACACAGTAGTATAACACAGCTCACTAATACCTAACACACAGTAGTATAACACAGCTCACTAATACCTAACACACAGTAGTATAACACAGCTCACACAGTAGTATAACACAGCTCACTAATACCTAACACACAGTAGTATAACACAGCTCACTAATACTTAACACACAGTAGTATAACACAGTCACTAATACTCTAAATACACAGTATAACACAGCTCACTAATACCAATACATAGTAGGCAACACAGCCTACTAATACTCTAACATATGGTAGTATAACATAGCCTACTAATACTCTAACACACAGTAGTATAACACAGCCTACTAATACTCTAACATACAGTAGTATAACATACTACTAATACCTAACACACAGTAGTATAACACAGCCTCACTAATACCTAACACACAGTAGTATAACACAGCTCATTAATAATGCACACAGTAGTATAACATAGCCTACTAATACCTAACACACAGTAGTATAACATAGTCTACTAATACCTAACATACAGTAGTATAAATACAGCCTACTAATACCTGCACACACAGTAGTATAACACAGCCTACTAATACTCTAACATACATAGTATAACACAGCTCTTTATCATTTAATACACAGTAGTATACAGCCTTTACTAATACTCACACAGTAGTATAAATATAGCCTACTAATACCTAACACACAGTAGTATAACACAGCTCACTAATACCTAACACACAGTAGTATAACACAGCTCACTAATACTTAACACACAGTAGTATAACACAGCTCACTAATACCTAACACACAGTAGTATAACACAGCTCACTAATACCTAACACACAGTAGTATAACACAGCTCACTCACTACTAACAATATATCTTAACATTTAAATTTAACATTTCAGTAAACAGTAAACGATCCAGAGATATAAAATTAAACATGGAAGTCCACCATTTGCTAATTTACACAGAGATGTTATATTTGTCACCTTAATTATATGTAAATTTTATGCCTTTTATTTTGGTAATGTTTTTTTTTTTATTGAGATCGGCCGTCAATGGCTGCTCTTACTACGGTGTCGTCCAACTCACACTGGGCATTAACTGTGGCGGTACAACATCTACACTATATACTCACGCAAATATAAATGGTGTACCTTCTTCTTCTTCTTCTTCTTCTTCTTCTTCTTCTTCTTCTTCCTATTCCTGTTCCTGTTCCTGTTCCTGTTCCTGTTCCTTTTCCGTTTCCTTTTCCTTTTCCTATTCCTTTTCCCTTTCCCTTTCCCTTTCCTTTTCCGTTTCCTTTTCCTTTTCTTTTTTTCATTCTTATTCTCATTCTTATTCTTATTCTTATTCTTATTCTTATTCTTATTCGTATTCTTATTCTTATTCTCATTCTTATTCTTATTCTTATTTTTATTTTTATTCTTATTCTTATTCTTATTCTTATTCTCCCCTTTCCTACCGAAGATTGCAGCTGTCACTCTCCAATGAGTTCACATAATATCCTGATTAGGACGGAACGATTTAACTCTCCCTGTCTCTCTCTCTATCTCTCTTTTATCTGATCTATTATCCCTCAACTTTCTCATCTTTTCTATACATCCTCCGTTTCTCTTCCTCATCTTCCATCTTTATCTTCCTCCCTTCTCTCCCCCTTTCTGATACATAAATAACAAAGGTATTTACCACCTGTATATTTCTCTTCTTCTCTCCTCCACCTCACACTTATTGGTATGTAAAGAGAGGTATACTCCCCTCCTAGTAATAATTCTTCAACACTGTGATTATAACCCTCAGTAAAGATTCATTTATATCACGTATTATACTTAGACGAGATGTATATATTATAAAGATTTTAAAAGCAGATTTTGAAAGCAGATTTTACTCCTATTTCGTATTATTCATTTTCTACAGGACGCTTATGGTAGATGGTTATAGATAAGTGATATTAATTTCAATTGAGTGTGTTAGTTTAGGCCTTAAGGGGACAGTGCAATTTACAAGTGAAGGTAAAGTTTTAATTACAATTAAAGATACAGGTGTAAATACAAGAATAATTACAGGTGTAAGTATTACTACAGGTACAAATACAAGAACAGATACAAATAAAGGACAGATACAGGTACAAGATACAAAAAAAAATTACAGGTGTACATACAATTACTGGTGTACACATAATGCATACATACAATAGTTAATGTATATTCAATTACAAGTGTACATAAAATGACTGGTGTACATACTATTACGATACTTAAGAATGATTATAACACACAAATGCAAAAACTATTAAATATAAACTTTGTACATTACTGCCACATTATTTACGTATCACTGGATAGAAAATACTTAAAGACAAATGTGTGAATAAATTATCTTATTTCGTGAGTTAATTTACATTCAATAGTTGTAATTAAGGACACTGAATATTATTAGGTGAGAATTTTTTTTAATATATAATGTGGATAATCTCTCTCTCTCTCTCTCTCTCTCTCTCTCTCTCTCTCTCTCTCTCTCTCTCTCATTAATCAGTGAGCTCCATACATCAAGAGTGATACATGATGTTTGAACACACTACATCGTTCTGCTCCTCAACACAACATCCACATCACAACAACGAGTGATCTTAACTATTGCTGGTTGTCATGGTGACCATATTTATTATTGACGAATATGTTTTTTTTTGTGCTTTTGGCATAGTGACAGGAGTGTGTGTGTGTGTGTGCGACCTGTGGTGTAATGGTCAGCATCCTCGCCTCGCAAGCGAGCGGACCCGAGTTCTATCCTAGGGCAGGGTGAAACTATGGGCAAGTTTCTTTACGCCATTTGCCTCTGTCTACCCAGCAGTAATTGGGGACCTGGATGTTAATCGATTTGCGGATCGTTTTCCGGGGTAATGGTTAGCCAGTGCAGTTGGCGAGTTGTCCAGTCTTCTCGGAATATTCCGTGACACTGGGTCATGCAGCTCGTTAACTTAGGGTGTGGTTGTTGTGTTGGCGACAGCTTCTACACCTTAACAAATTCACGCCTCGGAGGCCCTTCGGCCGACCATCCTCGATTTCGAGGGGCTTCCATTATTTATTGTGTGTGTGTGTGTGATGTGTGTGCGTGCAATGCATATGTGTATGTGTATGTGTGTGTGTGTGTGTGTGTGATGTGTGTGCGTGCAATGCATATGTGTATGTGTATGTGTGAATGTATGTGTGTGTATATATGTGTGTGTATGCGTGTGTGGTGACATGATCTTATACGCCACACCAGAAAATCTTTACGAATCTTGTTACTGAATAAAGGAGAAGAAAAACAGAGAACATGACCATAGATTAACAGAGAGAGAGAGAGAGAAAGAGAGAGAGAGAGAGAGAGAGAGAGAGAGAGAGAGAGAGAGAGAGAGGCATTATGTACAGTACCTGTCGGGGTAATGACCTCACTCAAGTAACACATTAAGACTTTTCACTTCACCATATTGTTGAGATTTCCTGAGAGACAAGTTAACACATTGTTATTGTTCTCCTGTTATGTTTCTTTCTCTTTCTCTCTCTCTCTCTCTCTTACCTGTTTCTTCTTTCATTCATTTTTATTCCACTTCTGCTCTCGTTTCCTTCCTCTCGTCTCTATTTTTCTTTTCTTTATCGCTTATTCTTTCTATTGCCTACTATTTTCCTTTTTCCTCCACTCCTCCTCCTTCTCTCGCTCGTTCTCTCTCTCTCTCTTAAGGAATATAAGAATATAAGAAAATATGAGTCTGCATAGCTGCTGGTTTGTGCATGGTAGCCCCTAGTCGAGAGTTACTACCACTCTCTATCATCCAGAATCTATCTAGCCTCCTTTTGAAACTTTCCAGCGTTCCAGCACTTACTACAAAGTTGCTAAGCTTGTTCCACTCGTCCACCACCCTATTTGTAAACCAGTTCC
>NW_024725788.1:65000-157500 GCF_018991925.1 Homarus americanus | reverse complement strand
TTGCTACTAACCTGTTTGCTAACTTAAGAAGATCAAGGAGGTACTGACATGTGGTAGAACGGGTGAGGGGAGGGGGTGGGGGGCGGGAGATAAAATATGACAGTCACACTAGGGGTCATAATGTCACTGTCAGTCTGTCATGAATGAGGCTTTATATTGTTATATGTTGAGACTCCAGGAAAGGAAACGTAAACTAGACGAAGAATGAGAGTGATTTTCATGATGCTGGAGAGAAAGAGAGGGAGAGAAAGAGTGTTTCATGATTTGTAAACAGAAGGAATTACATTGAATGTTTTTGTAATGGCATTTTTTAATTCCTTTTAAACATTTTCGACCCACAATTTTTTTATTGCATTTTATTATCAATTAAAAACAAATAAATACAATTACACTTAAAAATTAATCTATTTTTTTTTAACTTGTATGAATTTATTTTACACACAAAAGAGAACAAAAATATCAGATATATTTTTACTCTTACGTCAGATAGAAATAATATATAATACTTCCCTCTAGGCATCATTAGTTAAGGTCACTTTTGTTCATAAGATCATTATTTCTTCCCATAAATTATTAGTCAACATTAAAAGGTAATTAAGGTTAAGATTATTGTTTGTTAATGAGACGATGGTGAAAATTATTATTGTTATGGTATAATAATGAGTGTGTGTTATCTCTCTCTCTCTCTCTCTCTCTCTCTCTCTCTCTCAGTCAACTCATAAATTCCGGGTCACCTTCAATACACCATATAAGTGATATAAAATGTTGATATATCCCCTGACTGCCTGAGTGTTTGACTGAGAACAAGTTAGAGAGAGGCCTTGTGTGTTTTGTATATAAATAAAACACCAAACAGAAAATGCAGATAAAGGGATGCATATATATATATTTTTTTGAAATGCGATAATTATGTGTAGGAATTAATTACGTGTTTTATAAAGGATATTAACAGCCATTACTTGTTTTACATAAATAAAACACCAAACAACTTATAATACAAACAAAATATTACAAGCAAACTTTTTTATTGCAAAGATAATATTGCATGATTACACATAAGATAATTATTTACTTATGCTCTATTCTAACTCATGATAAAATTGTGAGTAAATTGTTGGTCATAAGTTTATTTTATTGTCGGGAGAAAAAAATATGTCATTAATATACTTAGCAAAAAAATTTGTTTGTTTGTTGTTTATTCGTTATTGTATTGAAATTTGTTGTGTGTGTGTGTGTGTGTGTGTGTGTGTGCGTGCGTGTCGGTGATTTAATTTGAAAGATGTATATGTGCATTCGTGAGTGTAGTTTATGTGCGTAAAATGAACCACGTGTGTAAAAATTATTCTATTTAGCGCTGGTATTCGTGAGTGTAGTTTTAACCTCTATTTGTTTCTTTATGATGTGTAACATTGTGGAGAGAGAGATAGTTAGAGAGAGAGATAGAGAGAGAGAGAGAGAGAGAGAGAGAGAGAGAGAGAGAGAGAGAGAGAGAGAGAGAGAGAGAGAGAGCAACATAAGAATGAGGAAGCTGCAGCCGGCTATTAGCTCATACTAGGCTGTCCCGTTTACACCCAACCCCAATCGCTCATATATATCTTTCCAACCTATACTTGAAGCTACCCATCTCGCGCCTAAATCAAAATTGGTCTATTCTAACACCATTGCTACGGGTTCGCTCCTTTATTTTCCTCTCTCACCCCTCAATTCGCTTCGTAACTCCTCAACCCAATCTCCTAACCTATTCATTCTCCCTTCCTCACCCCCCTCCCTAATCCTGACTCTCCTCCCTAAAAACTCAACACACTCCCTCGTCCCTTCACCTCCCCCCTCCCTGCAGCTACACTTCCCTCCACCAAATATACATATTAACATACATATTGGTGGAAGTGTGCCAGGAAATATATTTACTGAGGGTTAAAGTTAGGAAACTGATGTGTGTGTGTGTGTGTGTGTGTGTGTGTGTGTGTGTGTGTGTGTTCAAACTTAGACACTTACACTCATATACAAGTACAACTACACACAGTCGACGCACACTCACCCAGTGCCTGTGCGTGTGTATACAGATATACACATGTAAACAAGTACACAGACATTTAAGTATTTGCATAATTTACGCAGGCATGAGCTCACAGAAAAAATGCACACACACACACACACACACACACACACACACACACACACATATAAGAACAGCACCATCCCATCTATTGTTAAAATAATAAACAACTCCTGATTTATGTACTGTACAGCCCTGTAAATGTATTCAACGCATATTATATCATTATGTCTAAATCAAATGTAAGTTTGTATATTTTCAGCCACCGGCTGCAACTCTATTAATAAACTGTTTATTATTATTATTATTATTATTATTATTATTATTATTAGTATTATTATTATTATTATTATTATTATTATTATTATTATTATTATTACACGGAGGTAACACACACACACACACACACACACACACACACACGGAAGTAACACACACACACACAGCACACACACACACACACACACACACACACACACACACACACACACAGAAGTAACACACACACGGGTAACACACACACACACACACACACACAAATAGTTGGATCAGAAGTTTTAAACTTTTCGTAAAAATTAATATAGATGAGGGAGGGAGGGGAGGGGAGGGTGATGGAGGGAGGGAGGGTGGAGGGTGAGATGAGGGAGGGAGGATGGGAGGGTGGTGATGGAGGGAGGTAGGGTGATGGAGGGAGGGAGGGTGGGAGGGAGGCTGGAGGAGGGAGGGATGGAGGAAGTGATATACAAGGAGGAAGGATCATGGAGGAGGGGGTATGGTGGGGAGGGAGGGTCTTGGGGGGAGGAGGAGGAGGGACATGGGGGAGGGAGGTCATGGAGGGAGGAAGGGTGGGAGATGGAGAGATGGAGGGTGGGAAGGTCATGGGGGGAGAGAGGTGGGAGGGTGGGGGAGGGAGGGAGGGATTTAGGGACGGAGGGAGGGAGGAAGGGGATATAGGGGAGGGAGGGGAGGGGAGGGAGGGTCAGGAGGGAGAGAGGGAGGGGCATGGTGGGAGGGGAGATATGGAGGGATAAAGGGTCATGGAGGGAGGGAGTGATATGGAGGGAGGGTTATGGAGGGAGGGAGGGTTATGGAGGGGAGTGGAGGAAGGTCATGGAGGGAGGGAAGATCATGGAGGGAGGGAGGATCATGGAGGAGTGGTGATATGGGGGGAGGGCGGATCATGGAGGGTGGTAGGGATATGGATGGAGGGAGTGGAGGAAGGTGGGAGGGGTGGAGAGTCCTGGAGGGAGGGAGGATCATGGTGGGAGGGAAGGAGTGTTTACCTTTCTCGCGCCTAAATCTAAATTTGTCTAATTTAAAACCATTGTTACGAGTTCACTCCTGGTTGGATAGTTTGAGTGCCTTTGTTATATCACCTTTGTTTAGCCCTGACTTACATTTATACACCTCGATCCTATCGCCCCTCACTGTACGTCTCTCGAAGGAGTGGAAATTCAGATGCTTTAATCTGTGCCTGTATTCAAGGTTCCTTATGCCCGGGATTAGTCTGGTCATTCTCTTCTGTATTCTCGCTAAGAATTCGATATCCATTCTGTAGTACGGTGACCAGAATTTAACTGCGTAATCCAAGTGAGGTCTCACAAGCGCAAGATATAGCTTTAGGATAACCTTGCTGGTCTTGTAACTAATACTCGTTTGTATGAACCCAAGTACTTTGTTAGCCTTGTTTCGAGCAAATACACATTGTTGACTTGCTTTAAGATTCCTATTTATCACAGTTAATAATTTTTATGTCTATTACGTGTTATTGCAACATCGTAATTTATTTAGTATTAGTTATTTTAGGTAAGTACGTTAAATATAAGAACGTATATCACTATATTTAAGTTGGTAATTGCAAATTCCAGGTTTTAAAGTAATCGTCAATGGTCGCTGAATGACCTTTGGGTACCAATACGTTTTCTCTCTCGAACGCAGCTGGCCTGGAGGGGTTACTGTGATAGTTTGAAATTGTTCAATAACGTTTATTTTCATTGGAAATTTTCATGAAATATTGTTTATTAACTTCGGAAGATTCAATACTTGCTATGAGAGACATTATCACTGACACTACTATACTGTACATTCACACCACATATTATTTACTGTCCATCACTCCTTATAACACTGTTCTGTGGTAATACTATGTGCACTAGAGAGCTGACCACAAATTACTGATCACAAATTACCATAAATAGTCGTAAGAAGTGAGAAGCATTGTGGCATGTTGTTATGTTAGTTTGAGCCTTAGTCATTGTGGCTATGTTATTATTAGTATGCAATCTTACGTCTTATAAACTTTCTGTGAGTTGCAGTTGTTGGTTTGTTAATGCATGCATTTATTACTGTGGTTAGAAAGCATTTTTCAGATAAGTACTTGGTACTGTACACTCTCAACTAAAACTTCTCGAGCACCTGGGCACGATGGGTGTGAAGATGAGCAGAATGGGGCTTGTCATCTCGGAATGGTTTCAGAATCTTAGTTCATTTTTCGGAATGCATAGTGCTTATAGCGTTTGAGAAGTTTTTGGTGAGAGTGTACATGCTTCTAACATTCTGTGAGATGTGTTAATACTCAATGAGTTTACTCATGCAAAGTGACGAATACAATAGTAATTAATGTGAATTACTGTTTGTTAAAACTTGTAATCATTAGATTATTATACTTGATGTACAGTCCACGCCACTTGTTAAGACGGCGCACACGAGCACTGCACTTTTTCCGTCATTTTATTGTATCAATTTTCTAAAAAGTATAGAGAACTAGCGCGCCAGTTTTTCCACGTCCGGTAATTGCAAACAAAGAAAATGGCGTTGAACGCCTTCCTCTTTATCTTGTTTTGTTTACTGAGTCTATCGGCCCTTGGGTCCAACAGGAGACGATGAGGTCTAATATTGCCTATCATGTATTCTTCGGACAGGCTTGTCCACACAGGAATAGATAGAGAGACCGTGAAGAAGTTTAACACATGGCTCAATGCAAACAAACATTAGTTTATTAAAAATGCGACACTGAATATTTTTAAAATTAAATTTAATGATTTAATGTAGTTCGATATTTATTTTGTATAAATATCTTCATTGTCGAGTATACTGTAGATCTTGACTTACCACAGAAAATTGGCGCAAGCTAGTCAGGCGGAAACGATACGTTTAGTCTGAACGAGAAGGGCTAGAAAAATTTACAATTCGTGGAAAAAAAAGACGGAAACGGGTAAGGTTGACGGAAAAAGTGCTCGTGTGACGCCGCCTTAAGCCTGACCGGCAACTTCGCTGGGTGTATCCCTCCCTCTCCCCACCTCCCGAAACGCAAACCAGGCAATTAATCGGTGGTCAACCAAGGGGTAAAGTCAATAATTACCTCTCGAACACGTTAGCATGGATAGATAAATAAAAAATGTGTTTCCTTTCTGTTTCTAAAACCTATGCATTTGTTTTATTTACGAGCATGATATTGGAGCTTCGAAACAGCCCACTGCTCATTTGTACCGGATATTCCACCAATGAGCCCACCATGCCTCATTGCCTCAAGGCTCGCTTTCGCTCGACGGTATGTAGATAAGGAGGAGGAATTTTTGCCCAAGAGTTCACCAACGAAAAAACATTTTCATCCAACAACCATGACTATATCCATGTGTGGCGCTGAAACAACACGAGGTAGAAAACCTATAAAGTTATGTATACAACCTTTAACGTAGTTAATTTTAGTATACTGTATGTAATCCCGCATATCTTGCAGTAAATAACAAATCACAATTTGACATGAAAGTAAAGTTATAATGGCTACTTTATCTTACGATATTTGATCGGCGGAATATCTATGAAGAACAACGGAGCGGCCGAGTGAGGGTGAATGTGATGGGGTGGATGACTCTCACGGCGTCGGGGATGTCGAAGAGATTCAGGAACAGTTTAGTGCCGGAAGACGCGTTAATATCCTTGATAGCGAGATGTCACGGGTTCGATTCCCGGGCCGGTGGAAGTTGTTTGGACTTACTTCCTAGCCCCCATTAGTCCCTGTTCACCTAGCAGTAAAATAGGTACCTGTTGTAAGTCGAAAGTTGCGAATTCGTATTCAGGGAAAGCTGTTGGAGCTTCCAATAACTTGATGACATAAACCACTGACTCTTCAGGCTTCTACGCCCTTAACGCATGAGACATAAAGGCAAGCATGAACTTAGCATGCTTCCCTGTTGGGCGCTGTAAACGCTTCTGCGCTTCACCTTACACAAGGATGTAGGGGGATGCCCAATAAGAAAAAAAAATATCCTTGATGATGTTTCCCTCCCTTTTCTCCGTGAGA
Source organism: Homarus americanus (assembly GCF_018991925.1). Lineage (NCBI taxonomy): Eukaryota > Metazoa > Arthropoda > Malacostraca > Decapoda > Nephropidae > Homarus > Homarus americanus. Next base: position 151,141 of record NW_024725788.1, on the reverse strand, counting down.
GGGATTTTCCCTTCCTTCCCTATTTGCTACTACCGACAATCACAAGTAAACTACTACTACAAACTGCCTTACAATAGTTAAGAGTTTGATTAATTACTCAGGTAAACTAAGAAACGCCTAACATCGTGTCATTGATCAACTTCCATGAATTAAGTTTAAGGAAATTGACTTTCTTTAGTATTTTGTCTGTAGTCTGTTTAAAATATTAAACAACACAATATACCAGACAGATGTGTGGAGACTGTTGGCAGCGTTGGTTTAGTCGTGGTCTGGGTTGTTCATCATGACACAACACACATATGTGTTTGAAGGCGTTGACTTTCAGAATAAGAAAAGAATTTAAAATGTGTTGTATCGTTATTTCCTATGTTTAATACAGAGTTATCTTATTTCCGTTTATTTTACCGATTGTTTGTTTGTTTTTAAAAAAAAAATAAGCGGAATAAACGATATAAACAATTATGGATACGTTTTGCCATTAGTTGACTGACACCGCTTTGAGACATCGATGACGTAAGTGTTTCAAGGGTTCGGAACAGCTCTGATCTGTTTTCGATACTTCAGACTAAATCATCCAGAAAACGAACCATTATACGAACTAAAATGTTGGCATATAATCTTGTGTAATACATTGCCTTATACTTTATAATTAAACCAGATAAATACAAATATCTCTAAAGCTCATGTGTGGGTAAGCGAATGAGTAAGGCACGACCAAACTCAGTGGACTGAGACGAGGTTTCGCCGGTTCGCTCAAGCCTTGAAGCTGCCTCGTTTCGCGGTTTCGTATTTATGAGAATATCAACAGAGGCCTCTAACAAGACCAGGCATACCCAGTGCTGTCTCAGCCTTCGTGCGGTAGGGAAGTACACGAAAATTTATAGACAAACAATAGCTGGTGAAGAAACTGAAATTAACGAGGACTGCAATGTATCGTCAAGTGTTTGTAAGTGTCATGAAGTGCATCAAGTGTCCCAAAGTGTTTATAAGTGTTGTAGTTATATTGTGTCTAAAAGTAGTCTTAAATTTCAAAAAGTGATTTTAAGTGTCATAAAATTGTCATAAGTATTGTGAAGTAAACACCTGTATCATATCGTGTTTGGAAGTAACGTAAAGTGTTTATAAGTGATTTGAAGTGTTTGTGTCATGAAGACTTATAAATGTCACAAAGTAATTGTTGGCGCCAAAACACCCATATTTATCATAAGATTGGAATAGAGTGTTGTATCGTGTCTTAAGGTGTTAGAGTGCCATAAAGTGCCAGGTTATGTCAAAAAATTCATGTAATATCCACAAGTTTTATAAAGGGAGCTTAAGTGCAATTATGTTATATAAAGTGCCATATAGTTTCATCGTGTCATAAAGTGACAAAGTCTTGAAACCTCGAATACTTGTAAAGTGTCCAAGCGACATACAATGGTGTCATTCGGTGTTGAAAAGTGTTGTAAGGTGCTGCAAAGTCTCTCAAAGTATCGTAAAGTGCCAATGATGTCGTAAAGTGTCAATAAAGAGCCATTAATGCTTTAAAGCCCTTCAATGCGGCCCACTTCTTAAATTACCACGAACCCTGTCTGTGGCCCTCACACCCAAGGGGGCAGATTATCCACAACTTTCTCCTCACGCACAAAAATTTTGTCAGTGTTTGGAAGAACGTACTTATGTGAACAGCTTTTTCAAAAATTAATATAAATTACAACGAATTAAGGTCCTCTATTACTGATGTGCACCTGCTAAACTCCCTTCGTGTTGCTACGTCACCCATCCAGCCAGACATTCCAGCAAGTACAAAGTCACCCATCCCATTAACAACTCCTTACACAGTCAACAAACACAGTAAGTAGGCATTTTGTATTTTTTGCTTTAAAATTATCATTATTTTTTAATTTTAAAAGTAATATAATGAGTGTATGGCCCTTCAAGTATCAGGTGATTTTATAGGGGCCCTCTATGCAAAAAGTTTGCACACCCCTGTTTTAAATTCTCGTAAAGTGGAATAAATGTCTTAAACACTCACAAGGTGTCAAATGTGTCATGAAGTACAGCAAGATGCCGTCAAGGGTCATGAGGTGTCATTAAAGTGTTAAGACGGTGCCAGGCGGTGACCCTGTACGGTGCCAGGGCTTCTGTGACCCCACCAGCGCAAGGTAACTAACTACTGTAGCATTATCTTACTCACCAACCTCCCTGGAGGAACCGGCTAGTCGTGATGGGGGTGGGGGGCTTGAAGTCCCGATGATCTGGTAAGCCGTACCCGAGGTGGGGGGTCCACCATCCCCCAGTTAGGGGTCAAGGCTTCCCATATTGGAGGGGTCACTAGTGAGGGATAAGACGAAATGGTTACCAGGTGCACCAAGACCCTTGAGAGGTGGATGGTGCAGTGTTGGTGCACCCTCCCCTGGTCTAGTCCACCACATGCTAGAGAGTAAGACTCCCCCACGTGTTTGTCGTGGGTGGTGACCCGTTCTGCCGGGAGACAGGCGTCCTGGGGGTTGAGCGATGCCGCACGCTGCTCCCTGTGAGAAGCAACACGCCTCTTCGGTCCTTTATTCCGGCTAGACGGGTGGCTTGACTCAGGACCGGTCAAGTCAGTCGGCTAGTCAACAGTGGGTATAGGGTCGCGCGACAACCACTTGGCTGGCGTCGCATCGGTCCTGTGTCGCCGTCAGGGCCAAGTGAGGAGGTGAGTATACTTCCTCACTACCCCTCTCTGGACAATGTCCTCCCCCTTGTTGGGTTCCGTAGTGAATGGGTGGATGGGGGTGAAATATTGATATTAAATATATGAATATCCCCCCAAAAAATCTCTTTCTAGTACTGCTTCAGTCCCCGACGACTTCTGCACTTCCTCGAAAATGTCCTCTGGCAATTCACTCATCGCCACCCTTAAGCCCTTCCAAGCCCCGGATGGTGCTACTGGAACTCATGCCCCCTCCGTTTCGACCACCGGGGATGGTAGACTCTAAGAAAGTCCCCGGAGCTCAGGTTTCATGTGCCCCTCACGCGACTCTCAATCCTTGCAAGGGAGTTGTCTTCACCAAAGACCTGATGAAAAACTCTTACAATAATTAGATCCATATGACGGCAAGGACTGTCCCGGTCCTGTCTCGTTGTCTTATGCCTCGATGCTATCCCCCTTTCCCACTCAACGTCCCGTGGTTCCTTTGCTGCGAGAAAATGGTATAATTCCCTCTGCTGCTCCTCGCTGGTCTCCCTCAACTGATGCTATTATTACTATTTCCCCCTCTACCTCCCTGATGGGGGTATTGGGGGAACCCCTTTGAGCCGCTTCTGGTGCTTCGTCGAACCAGAAGCGGTCCAGGAGGGAGGGTCTCTTGAAGAGACTCCTAAGGTTCTACCTTCGGGACCCTCTGGTAAGTCTCGGAAGACCACCCAGGTATCGACTACGACCCTGAACCCCCCCCCCCCCATCACCCTAGTGGCTCTGACTATCTCTCTGCCTGTTGATTCTGGTGTTCAGACCCATGGGGCCGCCCCCTCTCAGGAGGCAGGTCCTGCGAGGTCATCCTTGGAGGTTCGGCTTTCCCGGGATCTGATAGTTTGCTCTGGGCCTCCTACTACCAGGACCAACAAGCCCGCACCCAAGTCATCGGTCGCAGGGCAGAGCAAGACTATAGTGGGCACTGAGAAGTTCCCGTCTAAGGGCACCTCTAAACCCAGAAGTAATAACAATCTTCAGGCTCCTTCAGTGGAATCTTCGTGGATTATGGGCAAACTGGAAGAAGCTGCAACTGCTCCTGTGCATGATCCGGCCGGTCTGTAGTTGACTATGATTGGCTCGTACGCCTCTCCCCCTCCCAGGATTACTCTGTTTTTACTCCCCCCATGATCCGGCACAGGGCCATCATGGGGGTGCAGATATTTTATAGATACCTCTCGGTGTATATCTTACTGACCAGTGTGGTTTTCGTCCATACCACTCGACGATGGATGCGCTTGTTCGGTTCGATACTACCGTCTGTCGGGGATTTTGCATCTCGAGAGCATGCGGTAAGTGTCCTCTTTGACATTGAGAAGAGGTATGACGCTACCTGGTGGCATGGGATACTGCACTGCCGGTTTCACAGTCCTTTGACCTTAGGTATCGGATGCCTTTGTTTAAAACGAGCCTTCCTAAGTGACTGTACCTTCATGGTGAGGGTAGGTACTGCCCTCTTCGCCACCCTCTCACAGGATGAAGGGTGTTTCTCAGGACAGTGTCCTCGGTGTCTCCCTGTTTTCTTTGGTCATCAATGACAAAGCCAGTTGTGTTCCCCAAGATGTTTGTACCACTCTTTACGTCAATGACTTTTCCATCTTGTATGCCTCTTCCTGTCTAGATGTGGTCGAACTCCACATCCAACTGGCGCTTACCAATGTTACCCGATGGACAGAACCCCCCCCCCCGGCTTCCAATTTTCTCCAACTAAGACTGTAGCCATTCACTTTTCCAGGCCCAGGGAAGTTTTTCATGACCCAGATTTGAATATGTATGGCAGGAGACTCCCGGTAGTGGAGCAGATTCACTTTCTTTGTATAGTCCTGGAACATCGTCTCACATTGTTACCACACCTATGAAAATTGAAGACAGCATGTCTCAGCTGGATGTCTCTCATACGTATGCTCTTCCATGTCTCTTGGGGTGCTAATCGGACCGTGCTCCTTCGTCTGTAGTACCGTATGTTGGTTTGGCCTAAACTTGATTATGGCTGTGAACTGTATTCCTTCGAGACGTCATCTCGCTGGCATATCTTAGACTCTGTCCACCACACTGGCATTCGCCTGGCTACCGGTGCTTTTAGATCTTCCCCCATCCCCAGTCTTCTGTGTAATGTGGGTGAGCCTCTTCTGGACCTCTGACGGAAACAACTGGCTGTACGGCTTTACTACCGTGCCCAGCGGCTACCTGGTTCTCTTCTTTATGCCGATATTTCCCGACTTGTCCTCCACCCTGATTGTCGGTCTATTCGGGTTTTTGACTGCCGGTTGTATACTCGGCTATTCTCCCCAGGCAGCTGTCGGGGACGGAATTTTGCCGTTATTTTTCGGGTGTTAAGGGTGCTTATCTCCCTGGCCCCATTCGATTGTTCTTTTTGGATCATGCTGTTGAGCATGGTAACTCTGTTTCAGTCTTCCCGAATGGGTCAAAGACGGATGCCGGGATAGGATATTTGCCATAACAAAGACATTAATTTTCTCCACTGCGTTACCCATCACTGCCTCAACTTTACTGCTGACCATGTGGGATTTTAGCTGCATTGCAGTGCATTTTCAGATATAATGATCATTTATTTTTTTTTACTATTTCTAGTAAATTGCATAGTGTCCTACAGGCCCTTGTGTTTTTGAACTCATCTCACCCCTTGGTCGTCAAAATTTTAGAGTGGTTCTTTCTACTCAAGCGGCGTGGGTAGGTGGTCCAGTTCTGCTGGGTACTTGCTCACGTCGGGGTTGATGGCATTGAGACGGTTGAAGCGGAAGCAAGGTTTGGAGGCCTCTCCCTCATCGCGACATTCAACCTGTAGGCTACTCCGGGAGACTGCCCATCGCGTGTGACAGGACCAGTGGGCTGGAGTCGGGATAATCAAAATACGGGCTCATACAAGGGAGTGTAAGTTGCAAGACTAGCGAGGTTATTCTTAGACTATATCTTGTGCTTGTGAGACCTCACTTGGATTGCGCAGTTCAATTCTGGTCACCGTACAACAGAATGGATATAGTATCCCTAGAAAGAATTCAGGGGAGAATGACAAGACTAATCCCGTGCATTAGGAACCTTAAGAAGAGAAACAGGTAAAAGCATCTTAATTTGCACTCCCTCGAGAGATGTAGAGTGAGGGGCTATATGATCGAGGTGTATAAATGGAAGTCAGGGCTTAACAAAGCTGATATAATAAGGGTACTCAAACTATCCAATAAGGAGCGATGGGTTTAAATTAGACAAATTTAGATTTAGGGTGCGAGATTGGTAAACATTGGTTTTGAAATAGAGTAGTGGATGAGTGTATAAGTGAAACAAGTTACCAAACATCATCATTAACTCGAATATGCTGGATAGCTTCAAACATAGATTGGATGGATATATGAGCGGTAGGGATTGGGCGTAAACGGGACTGCCCAGTATGGGCCAATAGGTCCCCTGCAGTTTCCTCCATTCTTATGTTCTTATGTTGGGAGATAGCTGATGTGATGCATCTGTGGCCCTGACTCGTTTCCGTATCGGCCATACCTTATGGACGGTGGCGCGGCTCCCTACTGTGACGACTGTCTGGTCCCCGTGACTGTGCGACACTTGCTGGCGGCGACGGCACCTCTGCCTGTGCTGTGGGAGAGACGTTTCTTTATTTATTTTTTGTAGAGAAAGAAGGAGTGAAAGAAGATTAGAGGAGGAGGAATGAAGTTATAGTTCAGAAATTGAAGAAATTTAGGAAGAGGTAGGACAGGGCGGGCTGACCACCTTGCTGTGGGTTAGCTAAGCAAATAGTGTGCTAGGGTTGTGTCATGGGTTAGTTGTTGTCTATCGACACAAGCACTAGACAGCCTACCCTTTCCCACATATGGGTGTTTTGAGGGCCTTATTTCATATTCCACCGACCCTACTGGCGGATGCTGGTCTAGGGAGATTGTCTATTGCCTGGCTGTATAGATCGGGGGTGGTAATGGCCCTTTTGATTTTTGGTAACATTTTGGGAACCATGTATGGCTGTTGTAATTGTCTGGTGGGAGTGTTTGAAGGAGTTCTTGCTCTGAACGTTCTATCTTTTGCCAGACTGCTGGCCAGGATGCTTATTCTCAGGTCTCTATGTATCTCGGCTGTGGTTCTGGTGAAGGGGTATCTTTTACCTGTGACGAATCTCAGGGCTTCATTTTGAACCACTTGTAATTTTAATAATTGTATGGTCCTCCAAGTATGGAGAGGTACTGCTGGATGAGTTAATATCGGTATGATAAGTGATGAAACCAGGCGGAGTTTTATTTTCTCTGGAAGCGCTTTAAAACGGTATAGTTTTCTCAGCTCTCTCCTTGCCTTTTCCTTCCTGGTGTGGACATGATGGGAGTAACCTGTCGAGGATATATGCAGGCCCAGGAGGGTGCCTCTGCTTTTGTATTCTATCTGGGAATTATTGGTTATTAATGGATGGGCTTGCTTTCTGCACGAGGGGTATCACTGTGAATTTCGGGAGACTGGTTTGGATTTTCCATTGTTTTTCGTAATTATTTACTCTTTCTATTTCCCGTCTAGTGTTGTCGACCTGTAACGCTCGTGATTTTCCTTGATGTGTTGTTATTTGAGTGATGTCATCTGCATACATAAAATCTTCGGTTCCTGTTCTAGTAAAAGGCGGGGTGTCACTTGTGTAGATAATATATAGGGTGGGAGAGAGGACGCTGCCCTGAGGGACTCCGCTCATGAGTGAGAAGGTATCTCCTGCGTGTTGTCCCACCCTCAGTCTGGCATTTCTGCAGTCAATAAAGTTGCAAAGCAGCTTTTCGATGTTGGAGGGAAGTCCGAGTTGGAGGATCATATATTTTAGACCGTTATGCCAGACTTTGTCAAATGCCTTCGCTACATCCCGGAGAGTTAGATTACATTGGCTACCTACCACTCGCTGCAGCTCTGGCTATGTTTTCACATGCCAGGGCTATCGCTGTTGAGGTGGATTTCCCTTTCCTGAATCCAAATTGTCTTCAATTGATTCTGTTGGTTGTTTCCAGGTGATTTCTCAGACGGTTATTGATGATTTTTTTCGAGTATTTTTCCAGGTACTTCGAGGAGGGAGATCGGCCTATAATTTAGTGGGACGGTGGGCTTCTTTCCTTGTTTTGGTGTTAGGATAATAGTGGCCTCTTTGAATTGAGTTGGGAAGTAACCCGAGGGCAGGCAGGCGTTCATCGTGGTTCTCAGTCTCTCCATGGCCGGATTGTTTATGTGACTGAAAATCTCCTTGGTGATGCCCGAGTAGCCAGGGGCTTTATTATTGGTATTGGAGATAGGTGTTTTGAGTTCTTACAAGGTGATTGGTTTGGACAATTGGCTGTCCTCTCTCAGATCCTCCCATATGATTTCAGGGGAAGGCTGAGTGCGGTTTGTCTGGCCCCAGAGTTCATCAAGGACGTGCTCCTCGTGGGTACCATCAAATCCCTGTTCTCCTCATTTGTGATTCGGTAGTAGGCAGCTATCAAACAGGGAGATACTACTGCCTGGGGAGATATTGGAAGCATAATGTGTTGTCTAATGGTGGACCCTGCTGCCATATGGCATCACAAAATTGTGACCAAGTCTCAGGTTGCTGATCTGACTTTCTGCCTCGTTTACACACAATTGCAGCGTCTCAATTGTTTCTCTTACTATTGACAACACAACATATATATATATATATATATATATATATATATATCGCTTCTCACTCTTGATATATTTTTTCGATTGTGTATTTATTTATGGTTAGTATTATTATTATTTTTTGGTTATAATTTTTATCTTATTTTTATTAATTATAATTAAATATTATTATTATTATTATTATTATTATTATTATTATTATTATTATTATTATTATTATTATAATTCATATTTTCGCCCCAGGCCCCTGATGTGGGTCAGTGAGCTGTGCTCGGCAGCTAATCCCCTTAAAAAAAAAAAAAAAAATATATATATATATATATATATATATATATATATATATATATATATATATATATATATATATATATATATATATATATATATATATGTCTGTCTTGATCATCATATATTTTATTTCCTGTGTGGTCAGTTATATATGGTGACTCATTGCGGCTGGAGCCTTTCAGTCTCTTAACTCGATGCCAGAACTTTCCTGGGTCGTTGTATGTTTGTGAGAGTTGTTCAACTATTTCTGCCCATTTGACAGGGCAGGATTAAGCTTAATAGGGGCCTGAGGCACAGATCAACTTGGGGCCCCCTACCCTCAAGGTTATATACACACACACATATATATATATATATATATATATATATATATATATATATATATATATATATATATATATATATATATATATATATATATATATATATATATATATATATATATATATATGTATATATTTCATGTAAATCCACAATGAAAACGTGGATAAGATAAATCTTGATAAAATCACACGGGAAAATGGAAACAACGGAGTACCTTAGCTTTCGTCTTTATTCAAGACATCTTCAGAGGAAACTGGATTACATGGACAGAGAGAGGCTTAAATATACAGGGTGACTGACAATGTGTTAAGAGCAAATGGGAAGTTCTACAAGCAAATATTTGGTATGAGCATGGGTAATTGTCTTTCTGCTCCTCTAGCCTGTATTTATATGGAGTTTTTTGAGTCTAGATTACTACCCAATATAGTGGACTTTATTCCTCCATGGTATAGATATGTAGATGATGTTCTTTGTCTTTGGCCTAAAAACAGTGACCCATTGGAATTTTTAGACAAGCTTAATAATATTGTCCCTAGTATCACATTCAAAATTGAAAGAGAAATAAATGAATCCCTTCCATTTCTTGATATGCTTATCATGAGAAATGGCCAAAACTATAAATTTAAGGTATATAGAGAGCCCACACAGGTAGACAGTTTCATTCACTTTTTATCGAATCACCTGGAGTCTACCAAAATGTCAGTTTTTTCTGCTATGTTCCTAAGATGTCTGCGTATTTGTGACTCTGAATTTATTGACGATGAATTGAAACACATTCGTTCTATTGCACAGAAACTTGGGTACCCTTCTGTGTTTGTTGATCGTTGCTTTAAAAGGGCTAAAAAATCCTTTCATTCCTCTCAAACCAGACAAGTTCCTACACTTAAGAATATTTTGACTCTGCCCTATCGTGATGAATTTGTCCCGTTAGTTCGGTCCCTCAAGCTTCTAAATATTAATGTTGTTTTCAAGTATGACTCAACCATTACCAATATGTTAATAAGGAATAGCCTAAGTTTGAATGTAAATGGAAGTGTTTATTGTATTCCATGTAGCAAATGTAATTGTAATTATGTAGGTCAGACAGGAAAAACACTGCAGCTCAGAATCAAACAACATAAGTATAATATCAGAACTGCATCTGAAAGCAGTGCCTTGTTCGTTCATGTTTGGAATAATAATCACCCCATTGCTTGGGAAAAAAGCTTAGAAGTATTCAAATCATCTTGTGTCACAGAAAGACTTCTGGTTGAAGCTAGTTTGATTAAGGAATTAAAATCAATAAACCTTAGTGATGGTCAGTTCAAAACTGATAATATGTTACAAATTTATTTGTCAGTGGCCCAAGGTTAAAAATGCTTTGAAAACCTTTGATCTAGATGTATGATAGTTATTTTGTGGGTCCCTTTTTTCTGACCTGACCTGGCTAGTCACGTCACCACCCTTCTCTTAAGCTCCTCTACGGTTGTGTTGGTGTGGGGATTAGTGGATGTCATCATTATGACCTGACCTCATGTTTTTAGGTCACCCTGTATATTTATGCCTCTCTCTGTCCATGTAATCCAGTTGCCCCTGAAGATGTCTTGAATAAAGACGAAAGCTAAGGTACTCCGTTGTTTACATTTTCCCGTGTGATTTTATCAAGATTTATCTTATCCATTTCATATTGTATTTACATGAAATATATATATATATATATATATATATATATATATACACATATATATATATATATATATATATATATATATATATATATATATATATATATATATATATATATATATATAACAAGAACAAAACATACCCAAATTTATCAATGATTTCATCATTATTAAGCTTCTGCAAAATAACACATTTAATGTTCATAAGAGACAGAAAATTGAGACGTTGCTAGGACATCGTTGAACGAAGTTCATGTTTTATATGCTTCAACTTCGAGAATGTTTGGATTTGGGGGCCCCTTAGAGTCGGGGGGCCTGAGGCCAGTGCCTCAAGTGCCTCATGGTTAATCCGGCACTGCCATTTGAGGTTGTTTTGTTCCAGGGATTAGTTTTTATTTCCTCCCGTATTCTTCTGTATGTAATGTAGCTTACGATGTCCCAACCATGGGTCTCGGCTCAGTTGTAGCAGTTGGAATTGGTTTGTGAGGGCTATGAGTTCTGGAGTCTGTCGTGGGTGTGGAAGTGTTCTGTTACGTTTGAGAGGCGTGGCCTCTTGGTAGACTGTTCCTATGGCTTCACATCATGTGTTGATTTCTTCGTCTATTTTGTTCACCGGCTGATTGTATATAGTCTGCAGGATTGTCATGTCTTTGGCTTCAAGTTTGGCTGTAACTTTTTATTTGAATAGCTCCCAGTTGGTCTGCTTGGCGATCCTCTGTGGTGGAGCTTGTATCGTTATTGGTGTTGCGGAGATGGTCATGATTATAGGTAGGTGGCCGCTGTAGGTTACAGGACTTTGTTCAAAGAGGTTGTTGTGGAACCATCTGCCGTTTGTTATTGCTATGTTTGGGGTAGTGGCTGAGTTCCTGCTGTAGAACGTGGGAAGTCCGGGCCTATTAGTTAGGCTTTTTTGTCCGTTACGAGGCCAGCGAGGCCTCTTCCAACATTGTAGGTTGTCGTCTTACCATCTAGTAGAAGATGTCTAGCGTTCATGTCTCCGATGATATAAGTTGGGTGGTGGTATGAGAGAATTCTGTGGAAGTCCCCGTAAGGCAGGAAGTCACTGCGTGTTGGGAGGTATGTTATTATGATTGGTCCTGTGGTCAGGTTGATTTGAACAGCGAGAGTTTCAGAGGGGAAGTCGTCTATGATTCTGTGGTGAACATCTCGCTTTATGGCGATGGCCACCCCGTCATTCGGCTCCTCTGATAGAGTGGATTTATGGATCCTGTAACCAAATATTTTCAATTCCTCAGATGCCTTTTGGCCGTGTGAGTTTATGAGTATAATATCTGGATCAACTTGGCTGTACTGGTTGGACAAACTGAATTTATTAGTTCTCCAGTGGAGGAAGTTATGTTCATTATTTCTTGTTCTTGTTTTTATTGGGTTTTGTGGTTTTTGTGGTTTGTTCCCTGCGCGTTCATTCTTCATTTTGTTGATCTTCGTTCTGGTTGTCTTTTTGATGCAGTTGTGAAATCGATTTGTTTTTGTTTAATGGCCTCGGAAGTGAAGTGGTCGTACTTCCATTTCATCTTGCCATCAATTACTCTTTTTGCGACTTCATCACGTGTCCAGTCCTCGTTGATGTGATCTGGTACGTAGATGCATAGTTTCAGGTCTTTACCTGACAGATCGCTTGGAGTCTGGGAGACAGGTATGGTCTCCGGTGTGGGTACTTGTGTATCCACGCCAGAGACTAATGTTGTCTCCTCTGATTGCTGGAAAATTCTTGTTACACTGAGATAAAATGTTTTCATTATCCTGCTTTACAGGTCATTAGCTAATCTTCTCCGTGTTCTGAATGCGTCATGTCCTTTTTATCAGCTGCTGATTCGTCAAACAGGCCCAAGCCCTAATTGGTAACAACCTAACCTAACCATTGGGATTGGAGCAAAGTAATAACAGGTCCCAATCCCAGTAAGTACTATGGATCCCAATTTTAATGGGGTCCAACCGCAATGCTGGGGACCGTAATACCTCAGGGGCGATTAGGATTAAGGTCCTTTTGGACAGAGAACCATTTGATCTTGATATTTTCAGTGTTGACCCTGTCACAGCTCGTCATCAGAGACCAATGTTTTCGGTGAGTTGGGTCTGTCATCCCGTTTAGATGTGTGGTAGCGTCCTCACACCCAGGAACGGCCTCACACCCAGGAACGGCCTCACACCTCGGGAGCATTGGACCACTTCCTCGTTTTTTAAGAACATGAAAGTATTTTCGATGTAAATTTTAGAGATGCCACGTTTTCCTAAGCTTCAATCAAGCACCATTATCCTAAGGTTTATGAAGACAGAAAGTCATTCGTTTTACTGTATTGGAAGCGCTGTTCCTTGTTGACCGGCGTTAAATTTCTTTGTCTCAGTATTCCTCCCGGACCGAAAGTTTGGGGATATACAGTATATCAATGATGCTGTTCATACACCCATCCATCTGTTCGTCCGTCCGTCCGTCCTTGATAGATTTCGCATCCACTCTGTAACTCTCTGCATGCGCGATGGACTAATTAATTTCAGTATTAGTGTGAGAGCGTAAATTATGGCAGGGTCTTATTGGGCAGTACTGGATGCGTTCAGAGATCAAGCCAGCATATCAGATAATTCAAGGCTGTCTTAATTCCTTTTTTTTAGAGGTGATTTTAGAAAACGACGTTGTTTTGGGGGACAAACAAGTTAAATGTTTCGTTACTTCCATTGTAAGGTTTTAATTAATTAAAAGTTAACAGCATCTTGGCGAACGATTCCACTTTCAGTACACAAGTAGAATTAAATATTAATGAGGAATAAGTTCCAGGGTAGAAATAATAAATAATACATTTTAAAATGGTTAACACATAGCATTATTGAGTTCTATTCAGCCACCAAGCCACTGTGGTGTGAAGGCCAAGCCCGGAAGTGTAAGGTCCTATCCCAACTAGGAGAAGTATAGTGAATATGGTTGCTAAGTGTAGTGAGCCCTAAAGCTGGTATTGGTATGGTTTACCACCATCACAGCCCGACCTTAAGGTCATATTATACAATGGAACAGTTTAACCTTTATCTTGTACAATCTATTAAGGCTGTTTAGGATATCTAATTGACTAACTCTAACGTCTGCATAGTTTTCGTAAACAATAGCAACATTGTGTGTAATTTACCAATATACTTATATCAGACTCCACTGGCTGTGTTTCTCAGCAACAACGGAACGCGAGCGTAAGCAAGTGGTCATAACTCGATCCAATCCAATTTCACCACATTATAACACCAAATTAACGTCTGTCTGAATGAATCTTTGTGGAACATAAATTTTAATTATTTTTATATAAAAGTATGTGTGAGAGGTTGGAGTCATAGACCATGTTTTCTATAGACTTTATTATAACAGCGTCAGCTGGGCACTGGCCATCAGGCGCTGCCAAGGACAAGCCCCCCCACTCAACATGGGAAAACATATCGTACGATGGTACACTCTTACATCTCCCCCCCAAGTTAAAAGGAAATGACAATGCACCTTTGAACTAACAAAAGGAAAACAATGCATTCATAAAAACAACAATAATGCAGGAAAAACCAGTCAAACAAAGGAAAAAAAAACAAAAACAAAACAAAAACAAAAAAAACCTCTAAACTGATTTTACATCACATACACTACACCACGTAGTCCGTCAACCAGCCCGGAGGCCTACGGCCTCTCCTGGGCCTGGCCGCGCTCGACTGGGGAGGGGCCGTGGGTGCGGAGGAGGGCGCGGGTATGGAGGGCACAGCAGAAGGGGGCCCAGGAGGCACAGCTTGGTGCACCACCGGAGTAGTAGGCACAGGTGTGGAGCCGTTTCGCAAGTGGCGTCTGTTTCGGATGGACACCCTGCCACTGCCACCCAACCTGACGGCATACTGCCTGTGAGGGCGGGCTTCCACCACTATGCCTGTCCTGTCCCAGAGCTTGGTAGCTGCGTCCTGCACACGCACCTGCGTGCCCACGACTAGGGGAGCCAGCTGGCGGGATACCTCCCTCCGCGACAGGACCCCATCCTGTGTTTCGGCCAAGCGCACCTCCCTCATACGAAGTGCCCGCCGCCAGTGCTGGTCCACCTTATAGTGCTGTCTGGCCACGGGAACGCCGTCACGGAGCTGGCGGCCGGTGGCAAGTTGGGCGGGCGACTTGTTCACCCCCCGCAGAGGCGTGTTCAGGTACTGGAGGAGGGCCTGGGATGTCCTATCGCAGTCCAGGCTACCCCCGGGCCCAGTATTATCCCTGAGGAGCCTCTTGGCAGCCTTGACCCCAGCCTCTGCCCTGCCATTGGACTGGGGGAAGTGGGCCGACGAGAGGCGCACCTCGACCCCCCATGACTTGAGGAAATCTGTCATCTCAAGGCTGGCAAGGTTGGTACCTCCATCTGTGGAGATCTGCTCAGGTACCCCCCACCTCGTGAAGTAGGCCCGCAGACTGGCGATGATTTTTCCAGAGGTGGCCTCGTTGGGGAAGTGGGCGATCTCCAGCCAACCTGTCAGTCGGTCAGCATATGCTAGGTACGTGCGGCCCTGCAGGTGGAACAAATCGGCCACCACTTGTTGAAAGGGATAGTCTGGCGCTGGGGTCAGAACCAACGACTCCGGAGGCTGGGAAGGGGCGTGGGTCTCGCAAGCAGCACACCGGGACCGATGATACTGCAGGTCACCCTCCATGCCAGGCCAATAGACAGACTGCCGGGCCCGCCTGAGCATTGAGTCGAGGCCCTGGTGCCCCACATGCAGGTTAACGGCGACCCGGTGGCGGAGGGAGTCGGGGATGACAAGGCGCACGCAGCCCTGGTCAAAGGTGTAGGTGACCAAACCCCTGACCACAGCCAACCTGTCCCTCACCGAGAAGTACGGGCGCAGACAGGCCACCTCCTGTGACTTGTGGGGGTGCCAGTCGCCCGCCAGCACCCTCGACACTAGAATCTGGTACACTGGGTCGTCCGCAGCCGCTTTGCACACTGTGTCTTCGTCCATAGTGATGCACCCATCCTGATCCAGTGCTGCGATTGTGACTGCACACACTGCAGCGCACAGGTCCTCCTCTTGGTCCATGTCCTCCGCATCAGGCGCCGCCCTGAGGGAGGGGAAGCGGGATAGGGCGTCAGCTGCACAGTTCCGCTTCCCTGGCAAGTATTTGACCGTGAATCGGTACTGCAGGGTCTTCTCCTTGAGCCTGAACAGGCGCGGATTCGCCACATCCGTGAAGGCTCTGTCCCCTAGCAAGCCAACTAAGGGGCGGTGGTCCGTCACCAGAATGAGGTTCGGGCAGCCAAGGAGGAACAGCCTGGCCTTGCGCAGGCACCACACCACAGCCAGGGCCTCCCCTTCTACTGCAGCATAACCGGCCTCGGCCGTGCTCAGATGTCGGCTACCACACAGAGCCAACCGCCACCCTCCTCTGCAGCAGAAGGGCGTCTCTGGAGAGGCACAGGCACAGTATTGTTGCAGGACGACGAAGCCGATGCCCTCCCTGCTCCAATCAGTGACAGCTGCCGTAGGCCTGGATTTGTCGTAGTACACCAAGCCGTCTCTGGCCAACTGACAGATGGTGTCCTGGGCCTGGCGAAACTTGAGCCGCAGCTGGTCGTCCCAATACACCTGCTTGCCCACTGGCTTCTTGAGGAGCTCACGGAAGGGCTCCATCACAGGTGCAGTGGCAAGGAAGGGAGCCAACTGATTAACCAGGCCATGCCAGGACCTGATGTCAGTGATTGATGGCTGATCCGGCATGGGGAAGTCCTTGATGGCTGACAGACGTTGGGCAGTGGGCTGGTACAGGTCCCACCCCAGGAGGAAACCCACAAACTCAGCTTCTCTCCTGCAGAACAAGAACTTTTCTGGTTTCAGCGTGATACCTGTGCGAGCGCAGGTCTCCAGAAAATCGTAAGTGTGCCAGAACGCCCCCTTCACACTGGAGTCATAGAGGAGAGTGTCATCCACGCACTTGTACTTGCGGGGCACATCCTGAATAGCGTCGTCAAACCTCTTGGTGTAAGCATCTGACGCTGAGCAATGTCCCATGGGCGTCCTGCAGTATCGAAAACGTCCCCACGGCGTGATGAATGTGGTCAGGCGTCTACTCTCCTCCTCCAACTCCACTTGATGAAATCCCCAAAAGGCGTCGGCGACGGTTTTGAACGAGTGCACTGGCACCCCAGACACCATGTCGAATGGTGCAGGTGTGTGGTGCGTCTCCCTCAGACAGCTTGCATTGAGGCGTTGGAAGTCCACAGTGCGCCTGGGCTGACCGTTTTTCTTGGCCACCACGACCATCCTGGCGCACCACTCCGTAGCCTCACCAGCAGGCACTGGCTGGATGACGCCTCTCCTGACGTCCTCCTCCAACTGGGCCTTCACCTCCGCTTCCCAGTGTTTCGGAACGGGAGCGGGTGTGTGACAGGCATAGGGGGTCGTGCCGGGCGTCAGGTGGATACGGTGAGGGGGACCAGTCATGACTGGCAGTGGGGACCTGCTGGTGTTGAATGCGGTAGACGAAAAGTGCGTGAGTAGCCATGCCTCCAGCCTGGCCACATTCTCCTCCAAAGGAGGCAAGGGTATCTCAACTGGCCTCGGCGGGAAACGGCTGCTCTCAGGTAAACGGTTCGGAGGTAGATCGTCGGCAGTGTGCCGCTCCCCTCCATCGCCCACGGCAGCCACAGCACGTCTATGGAGCGGGAAGTCGACAGGCACCAAGTTGAGGCACTTGCAGGCCTCCAATGACAGATAGAGGGCCTTGGCTGTCTGCACGAAGTAGACCTCCTGGACGGTGGACCCCTCGTCCACACCGAGGCGGCAGGGGGCGGACCCCAGACACTTGAGCTGTTTGTTCGCCACGTCCCTTAAGCCATTACGGGCCCGAAGTTGCCCCGGACACAAACCGATGTCCCGGAGCAGGGATGCGCCTGCCACACACACCATAGCACCCGTGTCGGCTACAGCCAGCACAGGGGTGGCGGGGGAATTGCCCCCGGCCTGGGACACGAACACTTGTAACCTGGGGTGGCGGGATAGCTGGGCTGTTGCCACTGTAACAGCGCCTGACACATCCACAGGAGCACTTAGGGTTGACTTACTCCTACAACACCTTTTGAAGTGACCAACCTTACCGCAATTGCGACATGTAGCCCCACTTGCAGGGCAGTTACTTTTACCAGGTGCATGTGACACGCCGCAATTACCACAGTGTCCTCGACTTGGGTGTGGAGGTCGGGCGGCAGCTACCTCAGGCTCACCGGTGACGTCATCACCACCCGCCACTGCCTCCGCAACTGTTCCCACCACTGCCTGGCCAGACGTACGACACAATACACCAGCATCTCTCACTGCTGCCTCAAATAACATGCATTTGTTTCTAAGCACTTCAACACTATTATAACTAGAGTACCCCTGGAAAATTTCCCTTTTCAACACTGGGTTACTCAGGCCCACCATAACTTTACGTAATAGCATGTACTCAGAGAGGTCGTTATCACAGGTGGGACATTTAAATTCACACTCCACTGCCTCTGCGAAGCATCGTTGAAAATACCTTTTCATGGGCTCCTCTTCACCTTGTTTGCTGTTGAAAAACTCGTTCCATTTCACAGCTTGGTTTGAAGATTGAAGAACCATTCCACTGATGGCGTCCAGGGCTTCTTTGGGCGAGAGCTGCTCCCACTGACCGCTGGGGTATCTCGAGTCAATCACTCTTTGGAGTGCGGGGACGCAGTTCAGGCGAATGTGGAGTGTGGCCACCAGCTGTGGCCACCCGTTCAGCAGCACCCATGACTCCATGGACCGCCTCCATGTCCTAAACGCAGCTGCTGGCATTTCTGCCTCACACTTCTCTGGAGCGACAGCTGCTGAGGGCTTCATGACCGGCATAGAAGCATGACCACCGCCAGCACCTAGAGACGCCATCTGAGCCATCAATGCACTCATGGCCTGCTGCTGGGCGCGCGTGGTGTTCCCGGCCGGTGTAGAGAAGCCCTGGCGTCCCCTTGAGGGCGTCGAGAATCGTGGACGTGTAGGGGCCATGTCAGCGTTCTTGTCAGGGCTGTAATGGCGTGTCGGGCCCCGACATATCCTACTCACTGTGCGCCATGTGAGAGGTTGGAGTCATAGACCATGTTTTCTATAGACTTTATTATAACAGCGTCAGCTGGGCACTGGCCATCAGGCGCTGCCAAGGACAAGCCCCCCCACTCAACATGGGAAAACATATCGTACGATGGTACACTCTTACAGTATGCTCTTACATTACTTAGGATTTTTCTTTTCAAAGTGACATCCCCAAGTGAAATGTGTATAAATAATTATATTTGGAGTAGAAGAGCACAATTCAGACTCATACATTTTTCCTTCATTATTATTCCGACCACCACCCATTTAGTAGCCTGTCCAGTGTCCAGCCTCCCTCCTTCTCTATAATGACCTCACGTTCCCATCGTGGTTCAGAACAAGGTCTGTGTGGGCCATCAGCTCCATCGCTACCCTCTTCCTCGCCGGCTCCCAGATGCTGAACCAACCTGACTGTGTGGAAAGGGCAGCGATCCTAGACAAATATTATGGGGCTGGGAAGGAAAGGTAAATGCCTCTCAAGGAGAGAGGGGAGGAAAAAATCATTAAGGATGTAAGCACATCTTTCGGCACTAAACTGTCCCTGAATCTCTGATATCCCCGACGCCGTGCAGTCATCCACCCCCACACATTCACCCTCACTCGGCCGCTCCGTTGTTCTTCATAGATATTGCGATCGTACTGTATCTCCATAAAATAATGGAGACCTTTTCACTGTTATATTCTTTACGTTCATGTCAAATTATGATTTGCTATTTACTGCAATATATGCGGGATTACATACAGTATACGAAAAAGAACCACGCTACAGGTTGTAAACATAACTTTAAGGGTTTTCTCCCTTGAGTTGTTTCAGTGCCACACATGGTTGTTGAACGTAATTTTTTTACATCTGTGAACACTACTCTTGCCCAAAATTCCTCCTCCTTATCGACATACTGTCGACGAAGGCGAGCCTCGAGGCGTCTGTCAACCGCTGGTCAACGCTCATTGGTGGAATATCCAATGCAAATGTAAAAAGCCTGGGACTTTGGGATAGAAATCCCTTATCAGACCAATCAGGTTCTTAATAAAGGAAAGTCAAGGACCATGGTTTTCTGAGGAATAGCAAACAACCGTTTGAGATTGACATCTCTTTACTATAAAAAATATAACACAAAACTCTGACACCACTCAACAAACATCAAATAATTACGGGAGTCAAACAATTAAGGCAGTCAACAGTTAATGGAGTTAATCAATTAATGGAAGCAAACAATTAAAGGGAGCAAACAATTAATGGGAGTCAGCAGTTAATAGAATCAAACAATTAATGGGAGTCAACAACTGAAAGAATCAAACAATGAACAGATATTTCCTACGGCAGTGGCCCTGGGGTAAGGTTCTGGAACTCGGTGATCCACACTCAGGGTAGGGAAGCGTCCATTCAACTCCACACTCGAGCGACGTCTTGAAATGGCAGAACACCATGGCACAGACGGAATGAGATGAACTGCGGTCGTGGTATGGTAGTGGTAGATGACCAGAGAATTGACAGTCGATAGGTGAAGGTCTGGGGACACAGCCCACGAGTCCAGGACCTATGATGAGATCACAGCCAGAATTTGACGAACAGCCGGGTAGCTAGATAGTGACTGTATGGCGGCTGGGTTGAATCTCCCGGCGACCCAGATAGACGCTGCCGTTCTCACCTCTGTCCAACCGCCCCAAGTGTCGTCCGACCAGCAGGAAGATCGTTTCCGCCCTTACAGCAAATGAACAGTGGCCCGTTTCGAAGCTCCAAAATCATGCTATATAGTCTATCATGTTCGTAACTAAAATAAATGCATGGATAAGTTTTAGAAACAGAAAATACATTGTTATTTTATTTATCGATGCTAACGTGTTCAGGGGTAAGTGTTGACTTTACACCTTGGTTGACTACCGTTGGTTTGTATGTTTCTGGAGGTGTGGTGAGGGAGGGATGCACCCAGCGAAGTTGCCGGTTAGGAATTAAGATGCCACCAGTTTGTGTGGCATATAAGTGGCGTAGACTGTACACTTTTCTGTACATTCAACAGAAATATCTGGCTTACATCACTGTCGTTGTTTCTGCCTGGTGACATAATATAGGTGACCTCTACAAGCTCCTCCACTTTCTATCCGTGTTTTCACCTCTTGCTGCTTCACACTCTGTACCTGTCATAATTATTGGTTCCCTATCATTGTTTTATCAATTTCAATATTTTCCTAAGATATTTTACCTTTAGTTTGATCCGCATTATTCCCCCGTATGTTTCTCGGGCTCACATGTAGTAGTAATCAAAGCAATCAGGAAGTGGGCACCACATATATACTGTAATGCAAACCTGATGTGAACAACAATAGGGTGTTAGACGGAGGGAGGGTCATGGGGGGAAGAAGGGGGGAGGGTCATGGGGGGAGGAAGGGTTATGGAGGGAGAATCGTGGAAGAAAGAAGGAGAGAGGGAAGATCATAGAGGAGGATCGTGGGGGGTAAGAAGGAACGGAGGGAGGGTCATGGAGTGAGGATAGTGGAAGGAAGAAAGGAGGAGTTGGATCATAGAGGGAGGATCATGGAGAGGAGAAGGAGGGAGAAATAGAAGAGTAAATAGGAAGAGGAAGAAAAATAAGGAAGGAAGGGAAAGGCAAATGGAGTGTTAATGGAGTCGACCATGATCTGTTAACAGGGAGAGAACATTGGTCTGTTAAAGGAAAGAAGACGGTTTCAGTCTCTTACCAGAATGCTCTCTCTCGACCATGATATCATTAACGGTTCAACAGCACCTGACAACGGGATTATGCAAATGAAGGTCATTGAAAGCAAATGATCAGCAACAGGTATGGCTGAACAACACCCCTGGGAGGACGATGTCGCATGGTTGCAAGATGTGTGGCAGGTCTTCCAAGGTGAGGGTGAGGGAGGGAGGCAGAGACAAAGACAAGTGGATAAATAAATAGACCTATCTATTAATTTTCCATTTATATGTCTACCTCCCTATTTGTTTATCTATAATTCCATCCATCCATCCATCCATCCTCTATCAGGCTATCAATGTATCTATCTGACAATTTATTTATCTTTTTACGTATTTAATTATTTATGTAATGTCTTCTTGCCTGTTTATCTGTCTAACACTCCAGACCTGTCTTACTCTGGGTATATGTATGCAGTAGCCTCTGTCAGTATATAGACAGTGGGCTATCTACATATATTTGTTGTATTAATTTCACTACCCAAATTAACTTGATAAACACCGACTAAACACACCTCGTCACTACCTCCCACGTGTCCTCCTCGCATCTCTGATTTACACAGGTCATCACCAAGTGCCCAGCCCTCAGTGGCCGTAACCCCTGTATCTCACACACAACAGACGTGTTAAAGGAGCTCTGTAAATTAACTCCTGTATTCTCTCGTTAAAGGGCAGTTGATTGTTATACGTTAATTCGTAATTAAGACCAATAGTGTCCTATTTTTTGTAAATAAATAGAAAAGCCAGATAGTGTTTGTGAGAACATTTAAGTGGTCTGAAACAGCTACAAACAAAGATTACAAGGTGCTATCTGGAGGGAACACTAACTAGCATTTTTTTGGGGGGGCTAAGTTGGGGAAAGGGTGGAAGGCATGCTGGGGCTCAAGGCACAGCCAGACATGAAGGATGGAGAAGTCACAACATATAGTCGTGGGGGGAAAGGTTGGAAAAGAAGTTTAATGAGTTAAACAGAGGGGGACGACACCCCTTGTTTTACATATTACAGAGTTTGTTGGCTAACTAAGCTAACCTAGGATTTAGGATGAGGTTGCACAATGGTTATTTTAGTAGACAATGACTAGATTGATTTTACAATTACAAGTTTATTAAAATCTTATACTGTATTACGTTATGGACTCACTAGATTGTGACTTGTTAAATGTGAATTTATATCATCTAAGTTTTAATCTAAGGTGGATCACTGTGGCGGACATAGATGGGTCGCGGGTTGGGTTGTTGTAGTGCGGGCAGACTCCGGGGCCACCAGGCGTGGGGTCTCCCTCCGTTGATGTCTTCCCCGCGTAGGTGGTCTGGGCTGTGAGGGTCGTCCAGGAGCTTGTCCCAAACCTTCTTCCCTAGGCGATGGAACCTGACGTTGAGGGCCTCTGTTTTATTTCTCAGGTGGATGGTTTCCACTGTCTCCTGGTAGGGTGGCATATTACTGGCGTGTAAAGGGTTGGTGAGAGACAAGAGCCCTGAGGCACGCCGCTCGATAGTGAGAATTCTTCTCCACAATGTTCTTGCATCTTGATTTTGGCTCTGCGGTCCGTAATGAAGTTGCACAGTTGGCTGGAATCATGGCTGCACTCTTGACATATGCCACTGGTCAACAACAACTCTAATGCTTGCTCTAAATACATTACGCACAGATTGGGCTGATAATGTATTGTACATACAAGTGAAGGCCTTTAAAGCCTCCAATATAGCACCATTCAGTTCTTGTGTACTGTTATTAATTATGGATGAAGCATTCATTCCTCTTGTTCACCTGCTTCCTTATCTTTCCCCCGTGAGTGGATGTTGATGCTGCTGTTGTTGGCTCTGGTGATCCTGATGTTGGATTAGTTGATCTAAGTGTTCCTGCTGGTGCAGACGCTGGCATAATTGGTGGTGTCTGCCTCTCCCTTGAAGACGAACTTTTATCTCCACAACTCATGTTTCTGCGTCAATTTTGGCGCGTAGATCGACCTGGTTTGTTTATATTTATCTTGGATAAGGCGAACCAACCCTCTCGAGTTGCCGCGTTCGTGTTACTAAATAGTTACTCGATGTTCGGGATTGATATTCGAGTTTGACGAACCCATTTGACGGGTTAGTAAACAGTAACCCGACATTCGGGATTGCTCTTCGGGCTTGTTGCCCCGAGTGTTTAAAGAAATGGCCGACTGCCAAATAGCACGGTGGGGAAGACCACTGCTCATTATACAAGTGCAGCTTTTGAGAGAGAGATAATTTCAGGCACCCTGCCAGCCAGGAAGTGACACGGTTTTCAGAGTTCGCCGTGCTTGAGATGCACATCTGATCCAGGCATGAATTCGCCATCGAGATGTTCCGTGATGGTGACAGGTGGTGCCGAGATGCCGGAAAGTGGGGTAATATTAGAGAGGGTAGTACCGTTAAGATGGATGGATGGTGATGATGTGGCTGAATCAGGGGCAGGCTGAAAGAGAATCTGAGTCTTACGTACATTCACCTCAAGGCCGAAGTGCGCATACGCATCTGTGTAGGCGTTCAGGATCTCCTGTAGGTCGCGTTCAGTTTGAACGACAAGGGTGAGGTCGTCTGCATATTAAACTTCACTATTGGAAGCTGTCGACACCTTTGTTCCTACCTGGAGTCATCTTGTGTTGAAAAGACCCTTCGTCAGGTGCTGGATGTCCACTCCGCCGTCTAAATTGACACTGGCACGAGTAAGGAAGGCAGCCAAGAAATGGAAAAGAGAGTAGGTGCCAGTACACATCCTTGTTTTACCCCCGTTTGGATGGGGGGTTAGAATACAGACTGCATCATTTTTCAGGACACTCCCCGGTCATTCCTGGAGTTGACTTACAATGGCAATGAATTTTTGGTGCGTGTTAAAAACGACTAAGGGTCCACCAGAAAGCATCCCTGTTGACCTGAAGGTCGAAGGCCTTCGTAAGAAAGTCAATAAACGCCATGCCAAGCTATGGCGCTGTTCTTCAGACCTTTTACCGTCATCTGGCGGGCAGCGAAGATCATGTCAGTGGTGTCACGCTATGGTCTAATGCAACATTGAGATTATGGTAGTAAGTTATCCGCTTCAGGAAGAAGTCTGCTTAGGAGCACTCCGACAATAATCTTGTCAGCTATGGACAGCAGCAAGATCCCTCAGTAGTTGCCACAGTCTGACCCGTTTCCCTTGTTCTTATGAATATTGACGATGGAGGCATCTTTAAGAGCTTGAGGGATGTCCCCCTTTTCTCATATATTCTCCAGAAGAGAGTGGAGACAGCTGGTAATCAGAGGTCCTCCTGCTCCATACACCTTAACTTGGATTCCATCAGGCCCTGAGGCTTTGTTATTTTCCATCTGTTTGATGTCAGTAGCTACCTCATCCAGAGATGCAGGATAGCTGAGGCGAGTCAGCTCTGGATGATGAGGTACCTGCTGGGTAATCAGGACATCCACATCGGTGTTTCGGTTGAGCAGTGAATGGTAGTGATCTTTCCTGCTCTGGAGGAGGCCTTCATCGTCTTTAATTATAGCTACCACCAGAGTGAGCAGAGGGGGGGGGGGCTGCGCCACGAGTGGTATGCCCATAAAATGTTTTAATTGAATTGAAAAATTCACTCATCTCGTGCTGATGTGCATGTTTTTGTATTTCACATGCTTTATTTTTAAGCCAGTCATTCTTTAGAATGTGAAGTTCCCGCTGGGCCGCAGCTTTCTTCTTGCGGAAGGTATCAGCTTTGATCCGAGACTGAGGGTTGTTCTGCCAGTTAGTAAAAGCAGCATGTTATCATTGATGAGTACTTTGATTGCTGGGTCATTTTCATCAAACCAGTCCTGGTGTATTCTTTTGATCTGGTTGAGGGTCTCTCTGCAGGTTTTTGTCATAATACTGTTGAGAGTATCCTATTCGGCACTGGAATTCCCGTTGTTTGTTGTTGAGTTGTTTATAAAGCCCATGTTCGAGCTGCTCTCTGAGAGCATGTTCTACTGCTGGGTCCTACAGTTGCTTCATATTAAAGCCACTTCTGGAGGCTTGCTACCTTCGCCGTTTTGGGGCGACGTGAAGTGAGAGCTTGGCTCTGACAAGTCGATGATTAGTGTCACAGTGGTCTGAGCCACGCATGGCTTGGGTGATAAGGACATCTCACAGATCTCTTTCTCTGACAATGATGTAGTCAATGAGATGCCAGTATTTGGATCGTGGGTGTTGCTAAGAGCCCTTGAACTTGTCGGTATTGGTGTCAGTGTGGCTGTGCGCATCATACTTGCTGAAGAGGAGTAGGGCGTTGGCATTACACTTGCCTAGTCCATTTCTCCCTATGGTTCCCTGCCAAATGCAAGCATCCTTCCAACTCTGGCATTGAAGTCGCCAAGGAGCACAACCTTGTCTTCTCTGGGGATAGAGGTTAGCACTTTGTCAAGGTCGGCGTGAAAGGCCTCCTTGATGTCATCCTCTGCATCCAGTGTTGGGGTGAATGCACTGATGAAAAAGGCATGACGTGAGTGATTCAGTGGGACTCGGAGCGTTATGAGGCGCTCGTTGACCTCAATAGGCATTTCAGTTAGCCTGTGTAGGATGTGTTGGTGGATGGCAAAGCCAACTCCATAAATGTGGTTTCTCTCCACAGCAGGTTACCCTTCCAGAAAAAGGTATAGCCAGACCCCTGTTCTGTGAGTTGAACCTCATCTGGAAACCAGGACTGAATTATGGCTGCGATGTCGATGTTATACTTAGCCAGCTCTTTTGCTACAAGGGCGGTTTTTCTTTCAGGACGCTCATATGTGCCAGCATCCAAAAGGGTCCTGACATTCCATACAGCGACCATAAGAGGTTCTGTGGTTTGTTTTTGTTTGGATCTGTGATTTTCAATGTGTTTTCGACCGCATAAGTATAACCTTACTGGGTGCAGTTGCCCAGTCCTGTTGGGTTTTTGAGCAGGCTATGTTTAAGGCACCCTTTCTAGCCCCCTCCCCATGTAGGGTGAGCAGAGTGGCTCCTCGAAAGGGCTGCTCAGTCGCACAGACAGGACCGGATTGCACTGCTGCCTAGATCCCAGTGCATAAACGACCATCTTATCTGTGCCGCCCATGTGCAGAATTGTGACTAAAGATTCCCGGCAGTCATCTCTGACTGTCCCCATCACCACTAGTCCGTCTCCAAAGGACTTTTTGGGGTATTGGTGTTTTGATGACGATGAGAGGTATGATGAGCTGGATGATGGCTGTGCTTGAGTTGATTTATGTGGTGAGACAGTAGCGCAGGCTGCAACGACACATCATGGCTCTCCCTTTTCCTGATCCAGTGATGCAAGTGTTGCAATGACTGGGAAGAGGATGAATTGCAATGGACTGCCGATAGTCCAGTTTGTTGGGTTTCGCCTTAGTAGCCTGTTCATCAGGCATTCCCTTCGTCCGCCGGTGTAGTTGTTGGGTTTCTACAGTGGTCACCTCTTCGGCCTATACCGCCGATTGGGGCTTGCTGGAGCTCTATAAGCATGTCTGCCTGATGTGGGGCTCCATAGCAGATTTTTCGTTCGGGGTTTACTCCCGTAGCCTTATACCTACCAAGGTTAATCCGCAAGGCAGCGGCTGGTAGGCGGCTGAATGTGTCCACATACCAATGGACCTATGCACCATCCCTTTGGGGCACACTGCTACTTCGAGATCCCCTGCTGGTCTAGCCTGGACCCACGAGGCACCCAGTTACCGTGTATTGCCATGAGGAGGTACAGCAAGAGTCTTGATAGTGAAGAGGCTGTGTACTGGTAGGGTAAGACTTATGCAAGTTGCTTTCCTGTTTGCCACGAGAGATAGCCAACGGTGGCAGCTGAAAGCGAGAGGGACACACTAGACGCATTTTACCACCCTGTGTGCGACACACACACACACACATACATACATACATACATACATACATACATACATACATACATACATACATACATGATAACCTAAGTTATACAACACAGTTCAAAATGTTTCAATAGATCAAATAAAACTAAGGCTATAATTTCCACCGTGCTTGTTCATATACACTTGTTGCAGACCTTGTTGCATGAGCGCTTCCTCCGCCAGTTGTTATTGACATTCCGTGCAAGCCGCCAGTCAACAATGGTATTTTATATACCAATAAATTCATTGTTATATAATGTATAAATAATGTCAGATCTCTTAAGCTGAAAAAATATATTACTGTAATTGTTGTGTTTGTTGATGCCTAACACTGAGCTTCTTCCTGTGTGTGTGTGTGTGTGTGTGTGTGTACTTTTGTGTATTTATGGCTCTGTGTGTACGTTTTTGTGTGCATATGTTACTGTGTATTTCTTTTTTGTGTATACATTAACCTGTGTGTGTAGGTATGCTTGGTATTCGATGTGTATTTGCATCTATTTGTGTATGTCCCTGTGTATTAGCAAGGCCTTGTGTAAGTAAGGGAAGGAGGCTCTAAGTCCATGGATGCACAACCATCGACCCGCGGGCCGGATCAGGTCTGCTAGTAATTTCTATACGGAGCTCCTCCATAAATGAAGGCGCCAAAATGCGTGCTCTCACTACATCAGAGATACCACTTTTTTTTTTTATACAGTATGTTTAACTTTTTACTTTAATTTTTTCATAATATTAAAAAAATATTGTTGGATCTTAATGCGTTCCTTTTTATATAATGTTAGAAATATCCTATATTTGGTTCAGTTCACACAGTTGTGCGCCACTGTCTAAGTAATAATAAATGGAATAGTATTTATTACGTTTTTTGTTTGCCCGAAAGTTTATGAAATTTTTTGCCAATATAATTCACACACACACACACACACACACACACACACACACACACACACACACACACACACACTTTTATTATTGGTAGTGACGCGTCATAATTAATATTGGATTTTCCGTCAATATCGAGTCATCAACTTGAGTCTCCTCCTCTGATATATTACATCACGGTCCCTCCTCCTATTAGGTCACGGCGTCATTAGGTTGTGGTCCTATTAGATTATGGTGCTATTAGGCTATGGTGCTATTAGCTTATGGTGCTACTAGGTTATGGTGGTACTAGGTTATGGTGGTACTAGGTTATGGTTCTACTAGGTTATGGTGCTATTAGGATATGCAGTATCTTATGCTCCTATTAGGTTATGCTACTATTACGTTATGCTGCTATTACGTTATGCTGCTATTACGTTATGCTGCTATTACGTTATGCTGCTATTACGTTATGCTGCTATTACGTTATGCTGCTATTACGTTATGCTGCTATTACGTTATGCTGCTATTACGTTATGCTGCTATTAAGTTATGCTGCTATTAAGTTATGCTGCTATTAGGTTAAGGTGTTTTGCCTCCTCTTCCGTTAATATCATTTTTCCTCACTTCCTATTTTCTACTACGTTATACGTCTACTTCTTTTCCTTCCTCCTCCTTCTCCCCCTCCAATAATCTCTCCCTTCCTTCCTTCTCCTTCTTTCCCTCCGCTTATCTCTCCTTCCCTTCCTTCTTCCTCTTCCCCTTCTTCCCTACTATCACAACTACTTCTATTCCTTTTCGTCCACAGCTTTCTCCTCTTCCTCTTCCGTCAATCGTCTTCTTATTTTCTCCTCCTCTTCCCCTTATTCCTCAATTAACTTTTCTTCCCCTTTCTTCCCCTCCTTCTCCTTCACTTTCTCACCCCCTTCTTTCCCCACTGCACCCTTAATTATCTCCTTCCTTCCTTCCTTCCTTCCTTCTCTTCCTTCATTAATCAGGTATTTCCTTCCTCCGTTAATCTCTCATCTATCCTCCTCCTCTGCCAGATCTTCCACAATACACTCAGGGTATCGTTATGCATCAAGAGAAGGATTATAATACCTATACGTGTGTGTGTGTGTGTGTGTGTGTGTGTGTGTGTGTGTGTGTGTGTGTGTGTGTGTGTGTGTGTGTGTGTTCAATAATTAGTAAAGCGTGAATGATGGAAACTAATTGTTCACAGTTTTATGGTAAAGAGATTGAGTCGTTCTTTATGCAGTTAAGCGGAGATTACGTTAAGTGAGATAAGATGCATTTAATCTCACGCTAAATTACACTAAAGGGAGATTAAGTTTGGGAATGTAGTTTGAAAGAAGATATTTATTTTGAAGAGGAGTTATTTGGTTTAATTGTTTGTGTTTGTAAAATTATACTGAGGTGGTATTATTTTTGTTGTTGTTTCCTCATGTTATAATAATAAAAATAATAATTATTATTATATTATTATTAGAGTTCTTGCTCTTGTTGTTGTTGTTATTGTGGTAGTGATGTAGTGATGAGTAGGAGTAGTGGGGCAGCGCGGCGTGGGTGTGGTGGAGTGTCCTCTCTGATCTAAAGTGTTATTTAAGGGGACATATTCGGAGTGTGGGAGCGGGAATTTCACAGTGTGTCGGTGAATGTCGGATGTCACCCTAAGCATTGTCACCGAAGGTTCTTCTCATCCCTTACGGCATTAATCGCAAATATTCCCTGTGTTCACCGGTGATCACCAAGCGATTTTGTGAGTCTTTGGATGGACGGCTACTGCAGGTGCCAGGTGCCAGTGCCAGTGTCGATTGGCCTACTTCGGCAGGGGTGGCATCGAGAATCTTGCCCTTATGAGGCCAAGTGCTCTACGCTTGCGGTCGCCCCACCCCCAAGTAACGGTCACCTCATGTAGTGTCGGCCGACCAAGTGAGTATATATAACTAATATTACTTCAGTGCTACCATGGAAATAGTGGTTATTTCTGCCAAAGATATATAAACAAGTGATAGGTGTGACAATTCTTGCTCCCAGTGTATCATTCTGATGTGTGGATTGTCGCCCACAGGGGGGTGGCCTACACACCCACACCCACACACACACACACACACACACACACACACGCGCGCGCGCGCGCACGTATGCCCCTACTACCCGGACATAGCAGTCCAGCCTGTCACCTCTCTGCCCTTTGCTCATAAGAACTAGTTTCTTCTTCTGTATGGGACCAAAGCAGATGTCGGAGGCGGACGTAACTGTCGCCCAAGGTGCGGAACACTATGCCGGGTAACAGACATTGCTGCGTCTGTGCTAGCCAGTACCAAAATTGCACTAGCTGTGAATGTGCGAGAAACGACCGACCATGTGTGGTTTGCAGAAAGGGAAACAATTGTCGAAACCCACAAGGCAGTGAGCCGACACTGGAGGCCACAGTGGATATCGCAAGGGACCCAACCGCCCAATGATATCGTAAATGATAGCAGTGAGTCTATTCAACCTGAAAATGTAGTACTAATAAACGCTGCTCCAATAGTAGCAGATGTCCACGAGGTGAATGAGAGACAGCCACCACAGTGGAATGGCAAGTCGATGGAAAATACTGACATATGGGTTAAAGAAACTTACTCAGAAATTGTCAAGTGGTCGCCAGCTAACCTGTTTGAACCACCCAAGTGTGCGGCCACCAAAGAAATGATTTGGGAGATGATTCGCCTCATAACTGAGTACACTCAGGACTGCTTGCTTGCCCCTTTAGCTCATCAAATACTGGCAATAATACCACATCTATTCTGTCAGAGGACACACACAAAGACTAAGCACAAAGAAAATGCGGCAGCAATGAAGAGAAGATTGACAATGTGGCAGAATGGGGCCCTTGATGATCTCCTATGTGAAGCAAGAACACTGCAGGAGAGACTAAAATTTATAGGAGACGGAAAGCAAAACACCGATGACGTTGCAAGAAAGTTTGGAAACAAAATGCCTGTGGGAACAGTGTCTTTGGCGGTAAGATCTCTCACAGAGGAATCCTCCGGTGGTGTTCTGCCAATAAACAGAGAGACATTAAAACAACTGAAAGAAAAACATCCCCCTGCAAGTGAAGACGAAGGCATCAGGTTCCAGGGTGCCTATATCCCACCAAACGCTGTCCTGTTCGAGAAAATAGCAGGAGGGATGGTGTGGAAAAAGGCGCTGAAGACTCAGGGAGGTGCCGGCCCTTCAGGTCTGGATGCAAACGGTTGGAGAGTCATCCTCAGCACAAACAAGTTTGGCCCCGTAGCAAATGATCTCTGCACGGCCATTGCCGTCCTTGCAAGAAAGCTGGCATCCTTGTGCACCCACACCTCCATGCTCTGACGGCCTGCCGCCTCATTCCCCTGGATAAGAATCCAGGATGTAGGCCTATAGGGTTAGGGGAAGTGCTGAGGCGGATCATCGGAAAATGCATAATGGAGGTCGTAAAGGATGATGTCATGGCCGCAGCAGGGAACCTGCAAGTTTGTGCTGGCCACCAGGCTGGAGGGGAAGCTGCCATTCACGCCATGAGAACGATATTTGAGCAGCGCGATTGTGAGGCCGTTCTCCTGGTGGACTCTTCAAACGCATTCAACATAATTAACCGCAAGGCCGCACTGCACAACATCAAGATCAAGTGTCCAAGCTTTATATAGTAAACAACAAGGCTCTAAGAGGTGATACCATCATACAGTCAACCGAGGGAATAACGCAGGGGACCCTAATGCAATGGCAATGTACGCAATAGGCCAATCCGTGCTCCAACACACAATCAAATTTGAAACAACTGAGGTCAAGTAAGTGGCGTACGCTGATGACCTTACAGGAGCAGGAAAAGTGGAGGACATCAAAAAGTGGTGGGACCTGGTAACATCATGAGGCCCACAAATAGGGTACCACCCAAACGCCTTCAAGTCCTTCCTCATTGTGAAGCCAGAACATTATGAACTGGCAATGGAGGTGTTCGGTGGAATTAAGGTCAAAATAACAAAGGGTGGCCAAAGACACCAAGGCGCAGTAATCGGCACGCCGGACTCCAAGACCGAGTACGCAATGGGAAAGGTGAATGAGTGGGTTAGGGAAATCCAAGCTCTATCTGAGATTGCTAACACAGAGCCACACGCGTCTTTTGTGGCATTCACCCATGGAGTCAAGCATCGCTGCAACCACCTGGTGCGTACTATCCCTGATATCGAACCCCTCCTCCACCCTCTGGAAGAAGCTATCAGTGTCAATTTCATTCCCAAATTAGTGAAACACCCTCACTTAACCCCAGCAGAAAGATCACTCCTTGCACTACCACCGAGACTGGGAGGAATGGGATTGACCAATCCAGAGGATATTGGTGCCACCGAACATCAAAACTCAATTGAGCTCACGGCAGCCCTCACGGACCACATAATAGCTCAGAACACAACAGGGGAGGTGGATACCAGTGAAGTAAACAAGATTCAAAGGTCCATTACGACAGAACGACAGCACGGCCAAAGTGATAAGTTGCAGCAACTGTTGCTGCAAGTACCAGAGAATTTGAAGAAAAAATGTAGCTATAGCGCAGGAGGTGGGCGTCTCGAGCTGGTTAACTACGTTACCAATGAGGGCAAATGGTTTCTGTCTCAATAAACAAGAATTTACAGATGACAATGCTCTAAGGCACGGTAGGCCAGTAGAAGGTTTGCCCTCCCAATGCGTGTGTGGCTCTTCCTATGACGTCGATCACGCCATGGTGTGCAAGAAAGGGGGCTTCATATGCATGAGGCATGACGAAGTAAGGGATCTCACAGCAAATATGTTGAAGGAAATCTGCCGTGATTTCAGGGTTGAACCGACCCTCCTTCCATTGGACGGTGAGATTTTCCAACATAGGACTTCAAACACATCCAACAAAGCCTGTGTTGATGTCAGTGCTCGAGGATTCTGGACGCGGAGACAGCGAGCCTTCTTCGACATCACGATATTTTATCCCATGGCCGCTTGTCACCGTAACTTAGCTCTCGATGCTGCACACATGAGGAAAGAGAACGACAAGATAAGGGCATACGGGGAGAGAATTCAGAACGTTGATCAAGGCAGCTTCACTCCTCTAGTGTTCACAACCTCTGGTGGGATGGGACCAAGTGCAAGATGTTTCTACGCCAGACTCGCGGAGTTGATCTCCGAACAGAAGCAGCAGCCCAGAAGTTATGTTACAGCCTGGATGAGATGTCGACTGTCTTTCTCTCTCCTTCAGGTCGGCTTTGCTCTGCCTCAGGGGAACGAGAGCTTCTGCCCCAAAGCCGACAACTGCTGCAGATATTGACTATGAGGCAACAGTCACTGAATGCCGCATAGATCTGCAGCTCAACTAATTCAACACAGCTAGGATAGCTACTTATGTATTAGGATATTTAATATTAAGGTAATAAATGGTGGCGAAGGTATGGCTATTGGGGAAGCTGGAAGCCATTTAAAAAAATTGATGGTGGTGGTTGTTGGCGTTGGTGTTTGTAAGTAGTAGTAGTAGATAGTCGCAGATACGACTATGAGGTAAATCACTGAATGCCGCATAGATCTTGGCTTAACTAACTCCTCTTAGGTAGAAGCTTTTTGTATTAAGATACTAAGGTGATAAAATGGTAGAATGTGTGGCTATAAGGAGGGTGGTAATTTTAGAGAAAGTAGTAAACTTGTAAAGTAGTAGTTGTTTTAGTAGCTGTAGTAATCTTATATGTAATAGTATTGTTGTTGTTGTAATAGTAGTGTGTGCACAGGGTGGTGAATGCGTCTAGTGTGGCAGCATTATGTTAGTGTTAAGGTGCAGGCACTGCTTGCTTCCTCTCGCTTTCAGCTACTGCCGCTGGCTAGCCCTCGTGGTGAACAGGGAAGCAACTTGCATAAGTCTTCCCCTGCCAGTACACAGCCTCTTCACCATCAAGACTCCTGCTGTGCCTCCTCGTGGCAACACACGGTAACTGGGTGCCTCGTGGGCCCAGGCTAGATCAGCAGGGGATCTCGGAGCAGCAGTGGGCCCCAGAGGGACGGCGCATAGGCCCACTGCATGTGGACACGTCCTGGCGCCTACCAACCACTGCCCGATGCCTTGCTGGATTAACCTTGGTAGGTATAAGGCTTCAGGAGTAAACCCCGAACGAAAAATCTGTGGTGGACCCTGCATCAGGCAGACATGCTTACAGAGCTCCAGTAAGACCCCAACGGCGTGAGGAAAAGGTGACCAACATGGGAACCCAACGACTACACCGGCGACGAAGGCAATGCATGGTGGATGAAACTACTTGCACCACTGGATTCAGGAATAGGAAAGCTGATGTGGTTGCAGCCTGCTCTGCTCCATTAATCAACTCACGCACAGCCATCATCCAGCTCATCATACTTCTTGTCAACATCCAGCGCCTATACCCCCAAAAGTCCTATGGCGAGGCGATGAGTGGCTACGGAGACAGGCAGAGATGACTGCCGGGGTCTCTAGTCACAACTCTGCACATGGTCGGCATCGATAATATATGGTCGTTTATCCACTGGGGTCTAGGCAGCAGTACAATCTGGTCCTGTATGTATGTAATAGGATATTTTATTTTAAGGTAATAAAATGGTGGCTAAGGTATGGCTATTAGGGGAGGATGGAGGCCTTCGTAGTAGTAGTAGTAGTAGTACAGTAGTAGTAGTAGTAGTATCATCATTTTTATCACATCGCTCATACAACAACTTCCTACAGCACAAAAACGTAAACATTTATCTCGCAAGAACAACAACAATAACAACTTCAAAAACACAACTCTTACAACCCGCCATAAATGAACTATAGTCCGCAACACATGGCGCTAAAAGTACACATATAACAAACTTTTCTAATTTGCTGCAGTGGTAGAAAGTAACTGACCAGAAGGATGTAACCCTCAAGTATAGGTCTTAAGCAAACATCGCCTGACTGGTCCTGCGTCATATGGGTGGGGGTAGGGTCATTGTTTTGATGTGTGGGTTAGGTCTCTCTCGATCTATTACAACTACCATTATCGTAAGGTAAGTTTGTCAGCTGATGTTATCAACTTAGTTATCTGTTTATTGACTGTGTTTGTGTCTTTCTCTCTACAGTGTGTTCGTTTTGTATTTTATGTTGTGTCTTTAACTCTTTATTAACTCTGTTTATAATAATAATAATAATGATACTTAATAATACACATACATACATACATACATACATACATACATACAACATACTACTTTGCTGTCACTCGAAACAGAGTATGACGATCATCCAGCAATGATCCAATGATATGAGTTATTAGGGATGTCACCTTCATTGGTGAGTTTTGAGGTGACTAAAGAGGTCGATACAGGACCGGCAGAGTCGTTCACATTTGTTGCACATGTGGAGGGCTGCATCTATCGCGGAGAGGCGGTGTCAGCGTCTTTCCGGCGTTGGCAGTTGTCTGCCTCGGCTTGCAGTCGGGCTAACTCGAAAGTATTGACACCTTCTCGTTTGGTGTTACTCCAAGCGTTACGATGTGGAATAATCGTCTCCCAGGTGAGGGGGGGGGGTCGATTTGGCACTTTTTCAGGTTTGTCCTAAGACTATCCTTATACCTTTTCAGTTGCCCGCCAGCATAAAGTTTACTATTCGTTAGGTGACTGTAAAGTAGCTACTTTGGCAGTCTACTGTCGTCCA
Source organism: Homarus americanus (assembly GCF_018991925.1). Classification (NCBI taxonomy): domain Eukaryota; kingdom Metazoa; phylum Arthropoda; class Malacostraca; order Decapoda; family Nephropidae; genus Homarus; species Homarus americanus. The sequence goes on along the minus strand of NW_024725788.1, from coordinate 115,307 downwards.
TAAGGGTAACATGGCCAGTCCAGCGTAGTTGTTCATGGATAATGGTAGCCTCAATGCTCCTACAGTTGGTGTCAGCAAGAATACTGGCATTTGTTCTCTTGTCTTCCCAGCGAACAGGGAGGATGGAACGTCGACTACGTTGGTGAAAGTTTTCAAGTCCCTTGAGGTGCCTCCTGTATGTGACCCATGTCTCACTGCCATATAGCAGGATGGGGAGGATCACTGATCGATATATGTGCAACTTTGTAGACAATTTCAGCTCCCTCCAGCTGAAGACACAGTTTCGGAGTCTGCCAAAGGCTTGAGATGCACGTCTGATCCGATGCTGAATCTCTTCATCGATGTCCGGGGTGCTGGACAGGTGAGAGCCAAGATACCGAAAGTGGGTAACATTAGAGAGGGTAGTACCGCTAAGCTGAATGGATGGTGGAGGTGTGGCTGAACCAGAGGCAGGTTGAAAGAGAATCTAAGTCTTTCATACTGTACATTCACCTCAAAGCTGAAGTGTGCATACGCATCTGCGAGGTGTTCAGGATCTCCTGTAGGTTGTGTTCAGTTTGAGCGACAGGCGTGAGGTTGTCTGCATACTGAAGTTCAGTAATGGAATCTGCCAACACCTTTGTTCTTGCCTGGAGCCATCTTATGTTGAAAAGACCCTTCATCCGGTGCTCGATGTCCACCCCACCAGCTAAATTGGCACTGGCACGAGTAAGGAAGGCAGCCAAGAAAATGGAAAAGAGAGTTAGTGCCAGTACACACCCTTGTTTAACCCCCGTTTGGGTGGGGAAGAATTCACAGTGGATGCCATTGTACAGGATACTACCGTTCATGCCACCGTGGAGTTGTCTCACAATGACGATGAATTTTGGTGGGCAGCCAAAATGGCTGAGGGTCCATCAAAGGTCTTCTCTGTTGACCGAGTCGAAGGCCTTGGTTAGGTCGATGAAAGTCATGTACAGATCACGACGCTGTTCTTTGCACTTTTCCTGTGTCTGGCGGGCAGCAAAAATAATGTCAGTGGTGTTACGTGATGGTCTAAGGCCACATTAAGATTCTGCGAGGAAGTTTTCTGCCTCAGGAAGAAGTCTGTTGAGGAGGACTCGGGCGATAATCTTGCCATCTACGGACAGCAGTGAGATAATGTGGTAGTTGCGACAGTCTGACCAGTCTCCCTTGTTCTTATATTTATTGACGATGGAGGCGTCTTTAAGAGCTTGAGGGATTTCCTCTGTTCCTATATATTCATCAGGAGAGAGTGAAGACAGCTGGTAAGCATAGGTCCTCCTGTTTTATATACCTCGGCTGGGATTCAATCAGACCCTGAGTTTTTTTTTTTGTTGATCTGTTTGATGACAGTAGATACTTCATCCATGGATGGAGGATAGCTGAGGTGGGTCGGCTCTGGATGCTGAGGGACCTGCTGGGTATTCAGAACATCCACATCGATGTTTCGGTTGAGCAGTGAATGGTTGTGCTCTTTCCAGTACTGATGGAGGCTCCTTCATCGTCTTTAACTATGGAGTTAAAGCCAGATGAGCAGAGGAGGCTGCGCCATAAGTGATTGGCCCATATAATGTTTTAGTGGAATTGAATAATTCGTGTATCTTGTCCCGATATGCATTTTTTTGCGTTTCACATGCTTTATTTTTAAACCAGTCGTTCTTTAGATTGCGAAGTTCCCACTGGGCCGCCGTTTTCTTCTTGCGGAAGGTATCAGCTTTGGTCCGAGACTGGGGAGGGGGAGTTGTTCTACCAGTCATTTAAACCAGCACATTTATCATCGATGAGTATAGTGATTGCCGGGTCATTTTAGTCAAACCAGTCCTGGTGAATTCTTTCGATTTGGCCGAGGGTCTCTGCAGTTTTTGCTATGACAGTGTCCAGAATATCCCAATTGGCCCTGGGATTTGCATTGTTTGCTGTTGGGTTGTTTATCAGCCCCTGTACAAGTTGCTCTCTGAAAGCATGTGCTACCGCTGGCCCCTACAGATGCTTTGTGTTAAAACCTCTTCTGGAGGCTTGCAGCCTTCGCCGTTTTGGGACAACGTGAAGCGAGAGCTTGGCTTTGATGAGCCGATGATCAGTGTCGCAGTGGTCCGAGCCACGCATGGCACGGGTGATGAGGACATCTCAGTGATCTCTTTCTCTGGCAATGATGTAGTCAATGAGATGCCAGTCTTTGGATTGTGGGTGTTGCCACGAACCCTTGAACTTGTCTGTCTGCCTAAACAAGGTATTGGTAATACTGAGGTTGTGTGCAGCACACTTGCTGAGGAGGAGTAGGCCATTGTGATTACACTTGCCTTGTCCATTTCTCCCTATGGCTCCCTGCCAAATGTCAGCATCTCTGCCAACTCTGACATTTAAGTCACCAAGGAGTACAACCTTGTCTTCTCTGGGGATAGAGGATAGCATTCTGTCGAGGTCGGCATAAAAGGCCTCCTTGGTGTCATCCTCTGCATCCAGTGTTGGGGCGTATGCACTGATGAAGAATGCATGACATGAGTGATTCAATGGGACTCGAGGCGTCATGAGGCATTCATTGATCCCAATAGGCAATTCAGTTAGCCTGTTCTAGGATGCGGTGGCGGATGGCAAAACCAACTCCGTAAATGCAGTCTCTCTCCGCAGCAGGCTTACCCTTCCAGAAGGTGTAGCTAGACCCCCGTTCTGTGAGTTGAACCTCACCTTGTAGCCGGGTCTCACTAATAGCTGCTATGTCGATGTTTTACAAAGCCAGCTCTTACCACAAGGGCGGTTCTTCTTTCAAGACGCTCATTTGTGCCAGTATCCAGAAGGGTCCTGACATTCAATGCAGCGACCATAGGAGGTTGTATAGTTTGTTTTTCTTTGGATCTGTGATTTTGATTGTGTTTTTGACAGCATAAGGTTGGCGTAACTAAGTACGGTTGCCCAGTCAGGTTGTTTTTTTATACAGGCTATGTTTAGGGCACCTTTTCTAGCCCCCTCCCCATGTAGGGTGAGCAGAGTGGCTCCTCGAAAGGGCTGCTCAGTCGCATAGACAGGACTGGATTGCACTGCTGCCTAGATCCCAGTGCATAAACGACCATCTTATCTATGCCCCCCATGTGCAGAGTTGTGACTAGAGACTCCCGGCAGTCATCTCTGCATGTCCCTGTCACCACTGTTCTGTCGCCATAGGACTTTTGGGGGTATAGGGGTTTTGATGATGATGAGAGGTATGATGAGCTGGATGATGGCTGCGTGTGTGTTAATTTACGTGGTGAGGCAGGAGTGCAGGCTGCAACCACACATCTTGGCTCTCCCTTTTCCTGATCCAGTGGTGCAAGTGTTGCAATGATTGAAGAGAGGGAGAGTTGCAATGGACTGCCGATAGCCCAATTTGGTAGGTTTCGGCTTAGTAGTCTGTCCATCAGGCATTGCCTTCGTCCGCCAGTGTAGTCGTTGGGTTCCTATGATTTTCATCTCTTCCGCCTATACCGCCGTTCGGGTCTTGTTTGAGCTCTGTAAGCATGTTTGCTTGATGCGGGTTCTCCACCGCAGATTTTTCGTTTGGGGTTTACTTCCGTAGTCTTATACCTACCAAGGTTAATCTGCAAGGTAGCGGGGCAGTGGTTGGTAGGCGCCTGAACGTGTCCACATGCCAGTGGGCCTATGCGTCGTCCCTCTAGGGCCCACTGCTACTCCGAGATCCCCTGCTGGTCTAGCCTGGACCCTCAAGGCACCCAGTTATCGTGTGTTGCCACGAGAGACACAGCAGGAGTCTTGATGGTGAGGAACCTGTGTACTGGCAGGGTAAGAATTATGGAAGTTGTTTCCCTGTTCGCTACGACGGCTAGCCAGCGGCAGCAGCTAAAAGCGAGAGGGAGCAGGCAGTGGTTTCACCTTAACAACTAGATAATGCTGCCACACTGGGCGCATTTCACCACCCTGTGTGCACAATCAAAGACAAAAGTCGTGTCGCGGTTTTGTCCGAAGATTAAATATAACTCGTGAAACATTATGAGAGCCCCCTACCACAAGGCAGAGAGCACCAATAGTTTAGCTCTTCGGCTTCACCTGACCTAACCTGAAGGATGGAGCACACCTGCATTGCCCCAAGCTACTGTCCTGGCCACTTGGCCACACACCTGCCCAACCGCATCCAGCCCATACGAGCACGAACTGACTGCTACAAGAACAGCGCAGTCTCAACCTTTGTAAAAATCATCAACACCTAATTATTATATATCATATTTGTATCACTTATGTTACTTGTACATCATTTGTAAATCAAGAGAACCATTCCCCAATTATGTAATTGTATATTTTCAGCCTTCTGGCTGCCATGCTCTTTCAATAAACCGAAAATTATTATTATTATTATTATTATTATTATTACATACATACATACATACATACATACATACATACATACATACATACATACATACATACATAGAAAGTAGTTTATAAAAAGATCATCTGAGCGGATACAACCATGGCGCGATAAGCACCAAGAATTTATGGACAGACAGCCTGACAGACAGAAAGGAATAACCGAAAGCAAAACTCCACAATTCTATACGACCAGAATAATAAAATTTTAGATATTGGTAGAAATGGTAAAGAAAAAATATTCCACACTGAAAACTGTAGTTCCTCTAGAAGAAACACTGTGTTGACCAATACAGAAAATATCTCTGACAAGAAAAGAAAAAGAAAACACTTGAGAGTTAAGACATTTACTATTGCATGTGATTTCTTTTCCCAGTGAAGAAGAAAGTCATATTGGAGATCACTACCAGGCTGCTGAATGTTACATTATTTCCCCCAGGATACACTGAAGCAATAGATAAGATTTATTTTCCTGGATACTCTTAAGATTACGATAATATAACTATACAGAACATGAAATAGAATGTGATATTACCTTTCCCAGGATACACTTGTGATGTAATGAGGTATATTTTTGTAACAGGATGCACAACGACTAAAAATTTACAAAATTTAACTTACTTTTACGTGTACTGCTTTTTTCCTAGGAGAGTCTCAGCCTTCATTGAGAATCACTGCCACAAGCACGAGCCAGAATATGCAAATGTAATTTACCGCCACAGACTTGCTTGCTTGCCTGGATGCTTGTTCTTGTACATTATATATCGTACACTATATCTCAGGCCTTATAATATCTCTTACAGTATGTACCCTGACACACACCTTCCTCTCCTGTTTACTTTCTCTTGTTATTCTGTTTTACCATCTGTTTCTCCGAGTCATTTTTCTTCTTTTGTTGTGATCAATTATTGATAAGAGAAAAATATAACAACGGACACACACACACACACACACACACACACACACACACACACACACCTGCATATCTAAATAAACTTTCATACATTTTCACCAACACATGTACACATTCATGATTGCCTTCACGCGCTCCAAGGCACACCCGTACTTCGCCATTATTATTACATAGGTGAATTAGTCAAATTCACAATAGCTTAACTTAATGTTCCTTTTGCTACATATAATTAAATCCAGCTGAAAGTTTTAATAAGATTCCGGCATAAGATAACATTAATTTGTCGGAATGTGTTGAGCCGGACGAGCTGACTCAAGACTACCTGGAAAAATCTTCAGACGAGAAGGAAAACGAAAGACTAAACTTAGGAAAGATGATATTACGAGAACATTGAGACGTGGTGGGATATTAAATCAGGAGTTGGAAGTATTTGCCTTACGGGTTATTATTAAAATATTTCTTGGTAATAGATCAAATGACTTATAATCACCAAGAAAATCGTAAACTTACAAGTGAAAAATAAGATGAGATAAAAAAATTATCTCAGAATTGCGATAACTTTTGTAAATTGACTTTTGAACTTATGAGAGAAGACTTAGTGGATTTCTTACAATCAGTGTTCAGTATTCATGTAACAAGAAGATCAGTTTATCGTGAGGAAAGAGGAAATTAATCAAAGTGAAATTGGATCTCTCTTGTGTTTAATGGTTCTTGCTACGAAACATTAATTTAACCTAACATAACATGGTTTGGTTTGGCTTGGCTTGGCTTGGCTTGGCTTGGTGGATACATAATCAGGTGGTTAGCTGATTAGTTAGGTATATATAATTTTGTGTGTTTAATTTAGTAAGTTAATTTAGCTAGTTACTCTAAGCCATTGCTCTAAAAAAAATAATTATACTGATATTTTCTTCATTAAAGTAGATAAAAAATATAAGGAGTGTCGCTCACATTCCGTTTTCTATTTTATCTCAACATCCATAAAATAAAGTCTTGCCCAGATTCCGTTTTCTATTTCTCTCAACACCCATAAAATAACCTTTGTCGTTGATTAAATTGGCAACGTCTGAGTTTACGAGCGAGATAAAATATACATCACTTGTTTATTATTGGTGCTGAGGTTTGATGGTATTTTGTGTATCTCAGTATTTTGTGTTTCATGTTTTGTGTCTCATGTTTTGTGTCTCATGTTTTGTGTCTCAGGTTTTGTGTCATGTTTTGCGTCTCATGTTTTGTGTCTCAGTGTTTAGTGTCTCATGTTTTGTGTCTCATGTACAGTGTGTCTCAATATTTTGTGTCTCATTTTTTGTGTCTCAGTGTTAAGTGTCTCATGTTTTGTGTGTCTCAGTACTTTGTGTCTCAGTGTTTAGTGTCTCATGTTTTGTGTCTCATGTATAGTGTCTCTCAGTATTTTGTGTCTCATGTTTTGTGTCTCTGTGTTTAGTGTCATGTTTTGTCTCATGTTTTGTGTCTCAGTGTTTAGTGTCTGATGTTTTGTGTCTCATGTTTTGTCTCTCTCAGTGTTTTATGTCTCATGTTTTGTGCCTTTTGGTATTTTGTGTCTCATGTTTTGTATGACCTTGTATGATATGGTGTGACCTCGTATGACATTGTATAATAATTTGTGTCCTTGTATGACCTTGTATGACATTGTGTGACCTTGTATGACATTATATGACCTTATATGACATTGTGTGACCTTGTATGACATTGTGTGACCTTGTATGACATTGTGTGACCTTGTATGACATTGCATGACATTGTCTGTGTTGAATATTATCATTACGGCTGTTAAGGTGTAGGGTGATGTCTAACACACAATGGGATGCACTAGAGATGACTGAAATACTTTAGGTACAACATGACATTAAATTGAGAGAGAGAGAGGGAGAGAGAGCAGTGGCCGTGTTCACCAGTACAGTATCAGACTCCCTATTACCACTACTCCTCTGAACGAGCTCCTCTGATAATACGCTGCCATGTTAACAAGAGACTCACTTTCCACTTTCTTCACTTTCCTTTTTTGTTTCACGTAAATATTGTCGCTTAGAAGTTACTTGAGATAATTATGGAGTTGGTGTATCTTACAACTATGGGTATTTGTGACTAGGATATTGTTCATATACATATTTATATCTAGCTTGTGGTACAGTTATTATGTGTAGGTTAAGTAGTCTTTAAGTATATGTTCTATTTATAAGTAAGGTAAAGTAAGCCTCTTCATGATGTTTTCACCACAAAGGAAAATTTACTGCATTTATATTTCATACTTGCATCGAGCTTTGTCTTGATGTTTCTGAATGCATTTTCAAAATCTGATTCTATTTCCAACCTTTTAACTTGACGCGTAAATTTGCATGATAAAGACCCGAAACTTTCTAAAAAGGTTTGTTCAGCTCCATTACTGTCAGGTGTTGGGGGTGTTATCAAGCCAACCACCACCATTACTGTCACCTGCCTTCAGCTAAATTGGGAACACCCGCCGTCACTCCTCTTACCTGTTGAGGACGTTAATAGAGACCACGACTGCTGTTACTGTTGCTGTCAGAGGCATAACAGCTGTCTACTTACTGCAGCTGTTGTTGCGCCTGCTTCAAGTATACCACGGCCCTCAACATAGTCCCACTGCTCTTAGGATCATTAACCGGCCATTAACTACTTTATCTGTGAAACTGGAGTGCACAAGCTTACTTTAACCTACTATATACATTACAATGGTTCTATCGAACAATCAATGTATTCCTCATTTACATATTAGAGGTCACCAAGAGCTGCTAGAGTCAGGTCATTACGACAAGACTGAGGTGCTCAACTACCTGGTTATTACACCGAGGTGGGAAGATTACAGGCCTCCGGCTGACACCTTCGCGTGCAAAAAGATGTATTACGAGATTTGCTAAGTGTGACCTTGACCTTTGACCCCTGGAATCAGACTGCGCATGTCATTTTCAGCTTTGTAGAGTCAAGATGGAGTTGTCTTCCAGTCCATATACTGTGAAAATCCCTATAACTTATTCACATTTAAATAGTTACCATATTTGAGCATTAAAAAAAAAGGACACTGCCGAGAGGGGGAAGGAGGGGAGGTGGATGGGGGTATTTGTACCAGTATCTACGGACTCGCGTTGTATTAATGTTATATAATGGGTTATATACAGTAAGTGATGTATACTGTATGCTGCAGTAAAAGCATCCTCTGATTTACTGCCTGGTATTACAAAATAATCTGTTAATTTTGTTGATAAGCTCTCTCCTCGAACTGCTTTCTTGTGTTTGAGTTCACATGAGTTTGTAAATCATTTGCGCCTTCATTTTTCCAGAAACGTAAGTACCAGCTCTACATGCCAAGCACTCAGCTTTCTATTCGTGTCTACTGTTACGACCCGGAGTCATTTGAGAAGTTTTGAAGTCATCGCATATAAAACCAAACAGGTTCTGTTGAGTTGCTCCGAAAATGCTTTCAGTTGAGCATTAGACTTATGAAGTAAAGGATTGGCAAACCAAATTAGTTGACTGTTGGTTCAGATTAGGTCAGATTATCATGGCAGTACCAGAGTAAGTTATTTTAACACCCGACATAGAATTGAAGCCAAAAACTCAACATTAAATACAACACCACGTAGGAGTAAGGCTCAACATAATTAAGGTGATACCAGACTAAAAATAATGATTCACAACACTGTACAATACTTATGGTTCTGTAGAGATCTCGGTTAGTTCTCAATTGACTGCTTAGGTCCACAACACACGATTTCAAAAGCGACCCCTATAAGGGCTCCACACGTCAGGCCTCTGGGCGATACGAAATTTGGGGAGAGACTGTAGGTTAAACAAGCCGGTTCTCTTTATATAGGACCAAACACTGGCAGAAGAGGGGAGCTCAAGGTGTAACAAACATGAGTGATCTAGCTTGTTGAGGAAGACCATCTCACAAGGATAGAAGTTTGTACACAGGATACTGGCTGGCCCGTCCTTACGGACCCTTCCTATAACACTAACACTTCGAAAGCACTTGAATTTTGTCTTTAGTTCTACAGTGAATTTACACTTTTGTTTTGGCATTATGTTTAGGAATAAAAAAATAAAATTTCAAATAAATATCTCTTGAAGCAACACTACTGTGCTCAGTACAGTCTTCCATAAGACACTGGAATTAGCGCCGTAGCTGAGCCAGGGAGGCGGCTTTGGAAAAAGCTTGCTACCTTCCAGGACAAAACCTAAACGGTGCAGCGAACTAAACAAGCCAAGACCATCATCAACACAATCTCTCTCTCTCTCTCTCTCTCTCTCTCTCTCTCTCCTGATCAGCAATCGTTTTCTTCTTAGAACCAATTAATTTTTATTTCAAATTTTATATCATGATTAATTTTGCATTGAAAATCTTAGGAAAATAACAATATGGGCAAAATCCTGGACGCTTTAAGATACTTAAAATTTCTTTCCGGGTGGAGATTTAAGGACCAAAACGGAGGACGTATAATAACCCTGATCTAAAGATTATTACGAACAGGAATATGAACAGTGTTATGTGTAAGTGTTGTTTTAACTAACTCGTTTAATATAAATGTTACTTGAGACATTACAGTTAACGTAAATACAATATCAATTACAACTAAAGGAGATAGTTATGATAGATGAAACTAAATTAAAATTGAATATACTTAACTTAATCAATATACATTACAAAGACATCTGAGCCATTATAGTAAATCTCAGTACAACTAATTTAATCCAAATCAAACTATCGTAGTTAACTTGGCCTGCGTTTCAATCATCTCCGGTACAAATTACGGACCACCTAAAATTAAACACCCTCAACATATATTACCTGAAGATTAACCACCCTAACCTAATCTAACCTAACCCTAACCTAACTTTCCTCCCCCACTAGGAAGTTCTTAGTCATCTTCACAGCCAGTTATCTCCTGTAGAAATAGCTGACGAGGATTACGACACCGCGACACAACACACAGCTCTCTCTCTCTCTCTCTCGTCTCCTTCATTACTCCCACCTGCCAACATCAAAGACCTACGACTAATTGCCTTTGATACTCCGTCAGCTGATTGCCGGAGGTCTTAGAATCACTGAGTAAGCGTGGGAAGTATTGATGAAGCGTGGGAAGTATTAATGAGGCATGAGAAGTACTGACGAAGCGTGGGAAGTATTGATGAAGCGTGGGAAGTATTGATGAAGCGTGGGAAGTATTGATGAAGCGTGGGAAGTATTGACGAAGCGTGGGAATTATTGATGAAGCGTGGGAATTATTGATGAAGCGTGGGAAGTATTGATGAGGCATGAGAAGTATTAATGAGGCATGAGAAGTACTGACGAAGCGTGGGAATTATTGATGAAGCGTGCGAAATATTGCTAGGATATTAACTTTCTCGAAATTATATACAATTCCAACATAATTAACTCTACGGAAAAAAAATATTTCTTGAGTATTTAAATGTCACAAAAAAATATAATAATTTCTTATATGTATTTCAATAACATTTTACCTGCACATGAAAAAGGATATATTTTAGGATCAAATAAACTAATGCTACTTACCTGCAATTACCAACTCGATGTATTATAAACAGGTGATACAGAGGTCTTGGGTGGCTCTCATTAAGGTTGGTTTATTGGCTAACGATGTGATGATTAATAGAGGATTGGCGGGGTTACACTGTGGTCTAGTGGGTTGCATAATAATTAGGCCATAATTAGGGTAATTGGAACGAGTGAGTGCATGAAACACTTTATTTTGGATTAATTAACATCGGTGATAGGAAGATAAAATTATATCTATAATTTTTCATATTTTTTATTCTACTTTTTTTCATTTATCCGTTATTTACTCAACTTGTTTATTATCATTGTTTAGTTTTTTCCATCTAGTTTATTCAATTATGTATCCATTTACTTCTTCATTATTTATAATTTTACATACATACATACATACATACCGAAGGGTCAAGACGTACCTGGCGCTCCTCTCGGAGCAGCCAGGTCAACTGTTATGTTGGCCCATACCAACTCCCTCCCCTGAACCCTCCTCCCCACCGGAATATCACCAAGTTCACGCCAGAAGTTACTATTTCATTTAGGAAAGAAATGGAACCAGTGTTAAACAGAGGTGAACAGTGGTGAACAGTGCTTAAGTCAGTGAGAACAACTCAACAGTAACAGTGGTACCCAAGTTGACCTTTCACACAGTGAGGTCCCAGGTACCCAGTGATAACGGCCCGTGAGACCAACTACCAGCGATGTGTTAATCCGTCTACGATAGGAAGGCCTGGAACCACACCTCACTCATATAACACCATCTGTGAGGGAATTACTACACCACGTGAGGCCCCTCATAACACCATATGTGAAGGAGTTACTACACCACGTGAGGCCCCTCATAACACCATCTGTGAGGGAATTACTACACCACGTGAGGCCCTTCATAACACCATCTGTGAGGAATTACTACACCACGTGAGGCCCCTCATAACACCATCTGTGAGGGAATTACTACACCACGTGAGGCCCCTCATAACACCATCTGTGAGGGAATTACTGGTTCACGAGGCCCCTCATAACACCATCTGTGAGGGAATTACTAACACGAGGCCCCCCATAACACCATTATCTGTGAGGAATTACTACACCACGTGAGGCCCTCATAACACCATCTGTGAGGAATTACTACACCATGAGGCACCATCTGAGGGAACTACTACACCACGTGAGTTCCTCCTAACACCATCTGGGAGGGAGTTACTACACTACGTGTTTGCTGTTCAACACCTACAATAATATGTATGTTCACTGTATGTTCCTTCACCTTTCTCTAATGAAGGCTTTTGTTAAACCACCAATGTATGTAATAAGTCATTTATGCCCAATGTATATTTTCAGCCTTCGGGCTGCAGAACTTTTTCAATAAACCGTTAATTATTATTATTATTATTATTATTACATACATAATGGCCGGGAAGACATCAAGGGACAAAAGATGGAAAGACGATGTAAGAAGGATAAAGAAGAGGAGATAATTAGGGAGAGGAATAACGTGATAAACAAGGTAGAGAGTTCAAAGGATGACGGGTGTTAAGCTCTTGGGCGTGGGCTGAGATGAAGGGGATTAGGAGAGAGAGAGAGAGAGAGAGAGAGAGAGATTTGTAGAAGTGAACTATTCCGATAAAGTCAAGGTAGAAAAAAGAGAAGGTACAAAGAAACAGAGATGGAAGAGAGATAGAAAACCGATTGATGTACAAAAAAGATAAATGAGTGAAGCAGAGAATATTGGATAAACAAGGCAATTTGGAATAAACTAGGAGATAATTTGAATAAACATTGAGAAAATTGGAATAAACAGAGAGGAAATTTGATAGCGAGCTAAACAAAGCGATGTAAACAAAACTGAAGAATTAATGGTCAGTTAGATCGTTGAAATGTTTAATATCAGGCAATTCAAGGTTAGATAAAATATAGTTAATGTCATAATGTATAAAACAATGTATTCACACATCACAAGATATACATTGAAAAAATATATAATTTATAAGTATACAGATTCATATGATATACATTGAAAAGGTTCACGTCACAAATATACAAATACATGCGCTATGCAAATTCAGACATAATCTTTACTCTTATCTCTCTTTAGTGTATATCTATATTCTTAATTAACGTAAAAGTTACACAAGAAATAAGACTATAATGAAAGAAAGTAATAAGTGATTCAATGAGGCAGTAACATAGCATAATAGTTACCTAAATTACTTGATAATATTAGTTATTGTTAATATCTTAAGTAAATATTGCATGTACGATACTGTCAACTTTTTATATTTAAACTTATATATTACAGGTGTTTCTGGTTTACATGATCACTGTTACTAAATCTGTCCCTCAAAATACTCTTTGTACTTTTATCGGTAAATGTTTTGTAATCCCTAAATAATGTAATGTTATCTCTAAAAACTACTTCCTACTATCACCTCTACATAAAGTCTCTTCATCTATATTATCTCACACTGCTCAGGATCCCCCAGCACTACCACATCTATTTCCCACACCTCGGCACTACCCAACCACTGTACACACCCCAGTACTGCCACTCCTCGTCAGGATCAACACTCAAGGATCAAGATCTTGAAGGATCCACTGTAGACGACGTTGGCGCTGTACCGCATCTATGTTGACGTAGTGAGAGCGTCCAAGAGATCATTATCCCAGTCGATGTAAAATTCTTCAAAGTCGTAGAGACTGTAGACTGTGTACTGACTGTTGTGGCCACCTTCACGATGGACTCTAGATTCAGGTTCTTGATCCTCGTCTTCTCCTCGTGCTTCTACTTCAAGACGTTGGGCCTCACCTTCAGCAGCACGGAGACGCCTATAATTAGGAAAGTTGAATCTGGAGTAACCAGTTTCATCAGTATTGAGGCTGATCCAGGTAGGATTCAGAGTGCGAGCCTGTCTGGTGAAGGGTGACAGGTGAACTCCTCTGGTTAACTCAAACAGTGGGACGCCCTCGACAAAGTCCGCCTCTTCGTCTTTCTCTCCATCCTCGCTGCTCATCGCCTGGAAAAGGTGGAGGAAGTTTTAATATCTGGAGAAAGAGAGAAAGAACTAAAAGTATAGTTTAGTTGGTTGTCTTTGATATTAGAGCCAGTAATAATATCTCGAAGAACATAAGAATGAAGGAAACCGCAGTGGCCATTTTCCACCCGACCCTTATAGCTCAAGCTCATATACCTTCTTGGTGGTTCAGAGTTAATGATTGTGTTTGATAATTTGAATCAGTCATCCACAACTGTTTTAAAACCAATATTTACATAATTCCTGGCTAAATCTAAGTTAGTTTAATCTATATCTACTGTCACACTACACTTAGGAAGAATTTAGTCACGAACTAATACATCACATTACAGCATTCACTTCAGTAGTAATAAAAATAATCGAATCTGCTATTATAAATAACAACAATGACAATAAACACATAATAAAAAATATCAACTAGAACTTACAAACAAGAAGTAGGTCACAAAAAACTGTCTATAACACCAGGTAGCAAAGAACAGCAGCAGACAGACACCGTGATGGATACTCAGCAGCAGACAGACACCGTGATGGATACTCAGCAGCAGACAGACACCGTGATGGATACTCAGCAGCAGACAGACACCGTGATGGATACTCAGCAGCAGACAGACACCGTGATGGATACTCTGGTCCTGAACAAGTAAGAGAACGGGGCAAGTCATGTTGCCTTATGTCAGTATAAATATTGCTGCTGTTTACTGTTAGCTGTGAGAATGATGGTACAATGACGGTCAAGTTTGATATTTATGGAGAGGACTGGGTCGGTGGAAGGTAAGAGAGGAGAATAGGACAGCGAGAACCAATCACAGACGATATAGGATCCTCGTTTGATTCCATTGGTTGTTTTTAGTTACTGGAGAGCTAAGAGTGCTTGAGTTGGATTTCGTGATGTCATTTCTAATACTATTAATATTATACGCGGTAAATATGACACCTGGGACTAATTTTTAAGTGTGAAATATACACTTGTACTTTGTCTATAAGATTAAATTAATTTTTGTAAATTATATGATTACCACAAACGTAAAGTTGTTGATAGGTGTAGCCAGCAGGTAGTGATGTTCCAACAATAATCACACAACATTGGGTTTTAAAAGTGATTATCAGTGTTTAGCAGCACTGAGGCGAGAAATATGTTATTAAATGGTGATCATAAAGATTTGTAGTAAATTGGAGAAACTGTACGAGAGAATCACCTGAAGATTAGCCTCCACCTTATTTCACCTGATGATTAAACGTTGTAATGTTACCTGACGGGTTAGTTAAGTAAGGGTTAGGTTAAGTTATGCTAAGATACAGCAAATTAGCGTTTGATTAAGTCAAGTTATCGTTAGGTTAAGTTAGCATTATGTTAAGTAATATTATGTTTTGTTAGGTTATCGTAAGGGTGTTCAGTCATCAGGCGTAACATACTGGGAGTCTAATATTCACCTGCATCCAGAGATTGGCCTGAACTCAGCGGGTGACCTGACTGCACAGGGGATTACGACCAAACTGTGTAATGAGACTACAACAGGTGACCTTATCATATGGTACACGGTTGACTGATATTACAATATTTTACGAAGATAAACAAATAAATAGATCAATAGACACAACACTATTAGATAGATACAAAAATAGATAAATTATGTAAATATACGGATGATAGATATATAGTAATATGTTCAGTAAAATCATCATACAATGTTCCATAGATTCAGTACGTGACGTTATTAATTATATCGAGCCATAAAAAGTAAAACAGGTCCAATAAACCTGATGTTGCAGCCCACTGAATATTAATATTCGGGATTTTTTCAGGTATATAGGACAAAAGTCAAGGACAAAGTGTGGCCTTTAAAGTCAGAGAGAAGGGAAGTGATCGATGAAAGTGGGGAAATGAGCAAAGCAATAAACAGCTGCTACTTATCAGTTTTCACAGAAGAAATTCACGAGGAAACGCCAGAGGTGGAACTGATATTTAAGGGAAAGGAAGAAGAGAAACTAAAGGATATGACTGTCAGAAAAGAGGATGTTCTTAAGAATATAAATAAATTAAAGACAAAATCCCCAGGGCCGGATTAAGTTTTCCCTCGAGTTTTGAAATAGTGCAAGGAAGAGATTAGCGAACCCCCTCGTAAATTTATTTACAAAATCATTAGACACGGGAGTTGCGCCAGACTTGTGGAGACAGGCAAATGTAGTACCCATATTAAAAAAGGGAGGCAGCATCAGTGTCAAATTACCGGCCGATTAGTTTGATGTCAGTAGTGGGGAAATTTCTTGAATCAATTATAGCAAATAGCAGCCGATAGCATTTAGAGAAAAACAAATTATTCTACAAGGGGAAAATCTTGCCTTACTAATCTGCTGACGTTTTTTTTTAGGAAAGTCTATGAGGTAGTAGATAATGACGAAAATTACGGTGTTATTTACTGAAACTTTAGCAAAGCGTTTGATAGAGTACCGCATCAGAGGCTTCTGAGAAAAGTTAAGGCTCAGGGTATCGAGGGGAAAGTTTTGAATTGGATAATATCATGGCTCACCGATAGAACATAGAGGGTCAGCGTAGATAGTGTTAAACCTGAGTGGGGCTGTGTAACCAGTGGGGTTCCCCAGGGGTCAGTACTGGGCCTACTCTTGTTCATAATGTACATAAACGATCTAGATACTGGGATCAGCAGTGACATAAGCAAGTTTGCGGATGACACCAAAATAGGGCGGCAGGTTAATTCAGGGCAGGATGCAAATTACTACAGGAAGATTTAAATAAACTGCAAGAGTGGTCAGCAAAATGGCAAATGAAATTCAACACCAGCAAGTGCAGCGTACTTAATATTGGAAGAACAAATACTGATAATGTATACAGCCTTAACAACGTCAAACTAGAGAAGTCGACTTGTGAAAGAGACTTAGGGGTACTTGTAAGCCCTGACCTTCGGCCTAGAAAACAGTGTGTTACTGTTCAAAATAAGGCAAACAGAGTTTTAGTTTTTATATCTCGAAGTGTAAGTAATAAGAGTGCGGAGGTCATATTGAAATTATATCTTGCGCTAGTCAGGCCGCACCTCGATTATGCTGTTCAGTTCTGATGCCCTTATTATAGGATGGATATCAAATCACTGGAGGCGGTGCAGCGAAGAATGACTAAAATGATTACGGGGCTTAGAAACCTTCCATATCAAGATAGATTAAAGAAACAGAGTCCCCCCACGAAAGACAAATAAAAAAAGTGGAGGCTCATGGCATGTAAAATACTCAGTATAGGAGATGTAAACAGGGAAACCAGATACCAGATGAACAACGATGTTATTGAGAAATCCGACTGCGAGAGAGATTTAGGAGTAATGATAAGTAGGAATCTTAAGCCAAGTAAACAATGTGTATTTGCTCGAAACAAAGCTAATAGAGTACTTGGGTTCATACAAAGGAGTGTTAGTTACAAGACTAGCGAGGTCATCCTAAAACTATATCGTGCGCTTGTGAGACCTCACTTGGATTACGCAGTTCAATTCTGGTCACCGTATTACACAATGGATATAGAATCCCTGGAAAGAATTCAGAGGAGAATGACAAGACTAATCCCGGGCATTAGGAACCTTGAGTACTGAGACAGGTTAAAGCATCTTAATTTGCACTCCTTCGAGATACGTAGAGTGAGGGCCGACATGATCGAGGTGTATAAATGGAAATCAGGGCTAAACAAAAGGGACATTGCAAAGGTACTCAAACTTTCCAACCAGGAGCGAACTCGTAACAATAGTTTTAAATTAGACAAATTTAGATTTAGGCGCGAAATAGGTAAACATTGGTTTGGAAATAGAGTAGTGGACGACTGGAACAAGTTACCAAATATCATCATTAACTCGAATACGCTGGATAACTTCAAACTTAGGTTGGATGGATATATGAGCAATAGGGGCTGGGTGTAAATGGGACTTCCCAGTATAGGCCAATAGGCCCGCTGCAGTTTCCTCAATTCTTATGTTCTTATGTTAACTAAAATTGCATTCCCTAGAAAGACGAAAAGTGCGGGGAGATATGGTAGAAGTTTTTAAGTGGGTGAAAGGAGTCAATAAGGGAGGTACAGATAAAGTTCTTATAATATCCGAGCAGGATAGGACTCGGAGCAACGGATTTAAGTTGGATAAATTTAGGTTTAGGTTATATGTAGGAGGAAGATAGGAAGAAACTGGTTCACAAATAGGGTGGTAGATGAGTGGAATAAGCTTAGCAACTTTGTATTAAGTGCTGGAACGCTGAAAAGTTTTAAAAGGAGGCTAGATATATTAATGGATGATAGAGAGTGGTTGCAACTCTCGACAGGAGCTGCCAAGCACAGGCCAACCTGCCTATTGCAGACTCCTTATTTTCTTATGTTCTTATGTACACAGGAACACAATATGGCCGACACTGCACTCGACCGTCCTTCTTCCTCAAATGAATAGTAATTTCCTTAAATGGATGGGAAAAAACGAATTAAATAGCAAACAATGATGACTTTAACATTAGACCACCCATATTATTTCATCTGAATATTAACCACCCTGGCGCTGACCCAACCTAACCACACACCCCAGGTACCATTAGGGTGATTAATATTCAGGTAAAATAACTGGGGTGCCTAAAATTCAGGTGTCTTCAATATTGTCAATTTGTGTCAGAAGCAAGTTTTATGTATATTACCGGCTGTGTTAATACATTATGCATCATACATTATGAAGCTAATGAAATGTTTATGGTCATTTATGCTTTTTATATTGAATTTACTGTTTTTATGAGCAGCTTAATCACTTGTCTCATTTTGTGTTGTGTAATACCAATTGAATACAGTGTTTTGTACAGTGAAAAATATGTGTCTTACCTTCAGTGGTATCTGGTTTTAATATATTTTCGATTGACTTTTCATTTTGTATTTTTTTTGGTATATCTTTCGTCCAAACCTTTATTTCTTTCTTGACCTAAGTTTTATATATGTATCACTATATTTAATTACTTTATACGTCTCTTGTTTTCTTTCGCTCGTCAACTTATACAGGTCCATCTTTACTTATTATTCATAAAAAACACCAAATTCTTTAAGTTTTTCTTGTTTAGGGGAGATGTTCTGGAAGTAATTTTCAGACTTTCTGGTAAAAAAAAAAATATATATATATATATATATATATATATATATATATATATATATATATATATATATATATATATATAAAAACAGAAGTATGTCTGTGTTTTTGTGTGTGTGTCTGTGTGTCACGAGAATCTCGGAAACTACTTTACCGATCTGTAGTGATGATGGATGGTGTTATATGTAGTGGTGGTGGTGACGGTGGTAGTGACAGTGGTAGTACGGTGATGGTGATAGCGGCATATTTGTGGTGATAGTGGTGGTGGTAGAGACTGGTTGATAGTAGTGGTAATAATGGTGGTGGTAATGATGATGGTGGTAGTAGTGATGATGGTGGTAGTAGTGGTGGTAAGGATGATGGTGGTAGTAGTGGCGGTAGTGATGATGGTGGTAGTAGTGATGGTGGTGCTATTTGTAGTGATGATGGGTGGTGCTATATGTAGTGATGATGGATGGTGTTATATGTAGTGATGATGGATGGTGTTATATGTAGTGATGATGGATGGTGTTATATGTAGTGATGATGGATGTTGTTATATGTAGTGATGATGGGTGGTGTTATAGGTAGTGATGATGGGTGGTGTTATATGTAGTGATGATTAGACAATAAAATAATAACAGTTTAATGCTAAAAAAATATACTTTGCTTTACCGTTGTAGTGAAAAACGTGGTGGGACTTACATACACCGTTAATGAACTATTGATGGAAGAAGAAGTTTTGGGGACTGAACAGTGAGACAACGTGGAGCCTCCCGTAGGGTGGCGTCCTACCGTGGCCTTGGGGATGAGCCGCCTGGAGGGCGGCGATTCTGCTAGTACCTTATAATAATCTTTGAGGTAAACTTCGCCACGATTTATCCTCCTACCTATAGCCTTCCTTTGACCAATAATGTTCTTTAAGTAATTATTTATCCATTTAGGGTCATTGTTGTTTGATCTGAGTTTTTGTATGATATGTTCTGCCTTTGTGCATTAAGTAACTCGTTTTTTAAATTGCCGTGGAACTCGGCAATCTCAGATCTCGTTATCAGGTCAGTCTCAACCGTCAGGTCTCTGGGTAGGGTGAGGTTGCCCACTGTAGGTACATTGTAGGTCACATCATGTGAGGTCATGTAGTTCACCCCCAAGTGTGATACCACTTCTCTCAACTGCCTCTTCAAACTATCAAAGTTTGCCCTTCTGAAATCTGGGACTTTCGTGGAATTTTCCTTACGGCTGCCCTGAAAATCTAACTGGAATCTAATTAATTTCTTTGTGATCGCTGTTTGCTTCAAACATAGGTTGGATAGATATATGAGCAATAGGGGTTAGGTGTAAATGGGACTGCCCAGTATGGGCCAATAGGCCCACTGCAGTTTCCTCCATTCTTATGTTCTTATGAATATGCAAATGTAATTTACCTCCACCACCACCTGTTTGTTAATTAAGTGAATGACGGGTCTTGTACATGACCTGCTCCATTATAAACTCTTATATACTAAGCTTCACTTTGTTCTGTATTATTATGTTTTTAGCTACGTGTATCAACTCTATGACCGTCATCTCTAACACAATAAGAACACTTTCTGGTACCCGTCCGACCTTTCTAGATTACACGGCACTGCCAGGCGTGTAATATTTGTGAAGCAAACTTTATAGCATCAGTTCTTGGTACAAATCTAAGTAATTATCATAAAGTTTAATGATTTCATAATATTACTGAGTTAAATCATATTATCATCACAGTTATTACAGTCAGTGAGCAATGAATGACCAAGGGAGGTTTTGTCTTGGTGGCGACCCGGTGGCGACCCGGTGGCTGGCTCAGCTGTCAGTCAGTGTAGGTTCAGGTATAATGGGAGTGTTCAGCCACCAGTATGGCTCATTACTCTCGTACTTTTTATTGTCATGGCTACTTTGTCCATTTTTTTTCTTTAAATGGTGGTTTTCTTGCTTCTTTTTAATTTAGCTTATTAATGGAGATAATATATACAAACTCACACATACAGGTACATGTATACTAAGATACACATGTATATGGGCACACACAAGACGTACATATATAATATTCCATATACTTGTACATTCACACAAATGCAAAAACTTAAATCTTGTTTTAATGTTTCTTTCACGGTATGTAATTAAACCCAAATGAGAGTTTTAATAAGATTTTGGCACAGGACGACGATACTTTTCTGGAATGAGTTAAAACAAACGACTTAAATAAGAATAACTTCAGACAAACTCAAGAGTTATGAGAATAAAGATGAAACTTGGATGTGTTTGACTTACGATGATTAGAGTAAGTTATCAAACTCATATTACGAGACAAATTATTGTTATCTCCATATGGGTTTGATATTTTCAGTCGATATTCATGTTATTGTGAAATTTTCCAAAAATATTTCCCGGAACCTGACACCATAACCTTCAGTTCGTGCACGTATGGGCATCCAGCCCATACGTGCACGAACTGATCGCTATAAGAACAGCCCAGTCCCAACCATTGTAAAGATTATCAATAACTTGTAATAAATCAGTGTATTCACTCCCAGTAAACACTGCTCCTTACACTGTCACTATGTTGAAATGAACTGTAGTTTGAGCTTTTCCCCATCTAGTTATTATATGTCTTATTTGTGTCACTTATGTTACTTGTATATTATTTGTAATTCGAAACCCATTCCCCAAATATGTAACTGTATATTTTCAGCCTTCTGGCTGCCAAGCTCTTTCAATAAACCGTTAATTATTATTATTATTATTATTACACCTCACATCTGACAACTACGTGACGTTGCACCACCTTCAGAGAGCCTTACACCTGACAACTACGTGACGTTACACTACCTTCAGGGAGTTTTACCTGACAACACCACCTCGATATCAAGTCCGATACAGTGTATCCCCGACAAAGGATAAAGTTATTTTTATCAGCATGATAAAAGCTTGATAATGTATTATATGATGACTGAGTACTTAACGAAACGTGTTTAGGAGCACCTGAAGATTAGCCAACCTAGTTCATTTCACTTGAATACTAAGAATCCTATCGCTACCTGGAGGGATTGGGTTAAGTTAGATTAGAGGTAGAATTAGTTAACTTACGGTGGTTCATATTCATATGGAATAAGCTGGGGTGTCTAATCTTCAGATGATCTCTTTTTCATTATCAACAGGTGAATTTTTCCAGTTACCTTACCGTTTCTTGCTAAGTGTGAGTTTATTAAGCTGTTCCTATTTGCGTAAAGAGAAGAAGAGACAAACATCGAGTTCGAGATAATAAAGAAGATTTGAGGTGTTAGTTTATAAGAAGGTAAGACTGGAGTGAACCTATTGGCCCATACTCGGCAGCCCCGTTTACACCCATATATCTCCGTCACAGAGGGCGACCTCACTTTACCTGGTGACCTTTACTTGACTTGATGCCTGTAGACAAGGATGAAAAATTTTTTGGACATACTTCCTAGTCCTCATTGGTCCTTGTTCACCTAGCAGTAATGTAGGTACCTGTTGGAAATAGAAAGTTACGAATTCGTATTCAGGGAAAGTTGTCGGAGCTTCCACTAACTTGATGACATAAACCATTGACTCTTCAGGCTTCTACGCCCTTGACTCCTCAGGCTTCTACGCCCTTAACTCATGAGACATAAAGGCAAGCATGAACTTAGCATGCTTCCCTGTTGGGCGCTGTAAACGCTTCTGCGCTTCACCTTACACAAGGATGTAGGGGAGTGCCCCCCCCCCCCAAAAAAAAAAAGGATGAAGGGCTGTTGGGCGGGGGGTTGGAAGTACTTTGGAGGTATTTTGGGGGAGGGGATGAATTTAGGAGAATTTAAATAAGGTGGAAATTTGAAGAAAAGTAGGAGAGTAAATGTATCCGGGCTCAACCAGATATGCTGTATTTAAAAATTCTTTGTTGATCTTTTGTACCACTAATTTAAGTTCTAGCTCTCAGGCCTTTGTCTTTTCTCTAGATCATGTTTCGTCATTGCAGTAGCCAGTATTTCAAGGAAGAGGTGATGACCTCTGGCCAGGTTCTTTATGGAGGTGGCTGAGCATCGTATCTTTTGCTTTGATAAAGGTGGGAGGAAAAACAGCACGAAAGGGTTGGACAGCCAATGATAGTGTCCTTTAGTCACTCGTTTTTTTTTCTTCTTTAGGACTTGAAGAATTTATTTAAAATTGGAAAAGGTTTATGCAAGGAAGTGGTGTAGGATCCAACTTGCTACTCTGATTCACAAGGTGGTGGTCCTATCTTTTTAATTTAATTGTAAAGGCTGATGTTTGTGTTGGCAGTGTTGTAATTGGCTATTCATTCTATGCAATTTTTTGTTTCATTTTGTTGTTGTATCTTGGTATTGGTGTTGGGTTATTTAGTCTTGTTCTGCTCGATCTGAACCATGAATGTTCTCTCACTCTTCTTTCTATTTCATTATCCAGCCAGTGAGTAACAACTTCTAACTCTTCTACTTGTTCCACATGTTCTTTTAGCTTTGTTGTATATGTCTACATTTATTGCCTCAATGTTGGCTCTCCTTTGCAGTTCTTTGTTTGTTATCCTTTGTTCATATCTTATGTTATATATAAGTCGTAGTCATTTATTTGGTATTGTTTGTAGTTTCTTGATTCTTGTGTCACTGAATGCGTTGATAGATACAGGCGGGTAGCTTATTTATATTATTATTGATTTTATTGGTGCTGAATACAGTTTTAGTTTGTTTTGTGTATAAAGGTTTTGGAATCTCTCTTTTCTTTTTTAATTTTGCTGCGTAGTTTGTTGTCCTTTTCTTTAATGAAACTTTGGTATCCGGTTTTTGTGGTCTTGAGTCCTAATATGGTGCCTTAATTGGTGTATGGGTATATTTCTTCATCCACGAAGACTGGTTCGACCTTTTGTTTGGCAATTGGTATGATTTTAAATTTGTTAATATTTGTTTTTATCTTCTATTTTCTGTCATAGTCATTAATGTTCTTTATTGCCTGTGCTGTATTGCGTGCCATCATTGCCTCTGACTTCCCAGGGTATGATATGATTTGTGTGATGTCATTTCCGATGATGATATGTTCGCTATGTTGTGCTGGTTCCGGTAGGTTGGGGACAGGACGCTCTCTGGTGCACTCCACTTTCTAGGTCCAGGGTTGGGCCTAGATACCTACCAATTTGCAGCTGTGCTTTTGTTTCGGAGGTAGTCACACAGGATTCTCTCGCATTCCGCAGGCAGGTGTAGTTGTAGGATTTTGTGCCACACTTTATCAAAGGCTTTTGTCACGTCTCTCAGGACAAATTTTACTTGGTTTCTCTGTTGTTTTTCTTTGGAGATGATTTCTATTATTATAGCTATAGCAGTTTGGGTTCCTCTCCCTCTCCCGAAACCATGTTGTCTTGGGTAGTGTTTAATGTTTGTATCCTCAAAGTTTTGTAGCCCGTTGTTTATTATACGCTCTTGGAGTTTGCCAGTTATTTCCAGTAAATATATCGGTCTGAAGTTGGGTATTTGTTTTGGATCCTTGCCTTCTTTGGGAATGAAGGTCATTGTCCTCTGCATCTATTGGGTTTTGGTCCCTCTGGATTTCTTGTATGGTAGGGCGTCAGTCTATTGTTTCGCTCTCTTAGCCAGTCTTTAACTGCTTCTTCGTGTTCTTTATCAAAACTATCATTCTCTTAATCTGATATTCTGAATATATTTTTCCATTTTCTACAAAAGGCCTCCTCTTTTTCCTGGTCTGTATAAAGTTTTTCTCCGTTTTGGTCTTTTACGTAGTTTAATGTTTTTTTTTTTTGGTGCCAAGTAATAAGAACATAAGAACATAAGAAAATAAGGAGTCTGCAATAGGCCGGTTGGCCTGTGCATGGCAGCTCCTGTCGAGAGTTACTACCACTCTCTATCATCCATGAATCTATCTAGCCTCCTTTTGAAACTTTCCAGAGTTCCCGCACTTACTACAAAGTTGCTAAGCTTGTTCCACTCGTCCACCACCCTATTTGTGAACCAGTTTCTTCCTATCTCCCTCCTAAACCTAAACTTATCCAACTTGAATCCGTTGTTCCGAGTCCTATCCTGCTCGGATATTATAAGAACTTTATCTTTATCCCCTTTATTGATTCCTTTCACCCACTTAAATACTTCTATCATATCTCCCCGCACTCTTCGTCTTTCTAGGGAATGCAAGTTTAGTTTCTTTAACCTATCCTGATATGGAAGGTTTCTAAGTCCCGGAATCATTTTTGTCATTCTTCGCTGCACCGACTCTAGTGAATTTATATCCATTCTATAATAGGGGCACCAGAACTGAACCGCATAGTCGAGGTGCGGCCTGACTAGCGCAAGATATAGTTGCAATAAGACCTCTGCACTCTTATTACTTACACTTCTAGATATAAAACCCAATACTCTGTTTGCCTTATTTCGAACATTAACGCACTGTTTTCTAGGCCGTAGGTCCGGGCTTACAAGTACCCTTAGGTCTCTTTCACAAGTCGACTTCTCTAGGTTGATGTTGTTAAATGTTGTTAATCTGTTATGTCACCTTTTCTTAGTCCTGAATTCCATTTATACACCTCGATGATATCGCCCCTCACTTTACGTCTCTCGAGGGAGTGCAAATTGAGATGCTATAACCTGTCTCTGTACTCAAGGTTCCTAATGCCCGGGATTAGTCTTGCCAACATCCTCTGAATGCTTTCTAGGGATTTTATATCCATTCGATAATACGGTGACCAAAACTGAACCGCGTAATCCAAGTGAGGTCTCACCAGCGTTTGATATAGTCTTAGGATGACCTCGCTCGTCTTGTATTATAAGCTTTATAGTTCGGTAAAAAAAATGAAAAATATCGAATCTTGTGATTTATACATATTTATTAATAGGTTTACAGTATTCACATCCACAAAACTGACTGAGTGGTTCAAAGTTTTGTGCGTGTATCCAAGACCTTGGATATGAAGGTACAGTATGCTCTCCACTCATCAATGTGAATGACGGACCCTGGCTGAACCGCCGTTTTTATTAAAGGTGGACGGATGGCAGCACCTCTCCACTCGATAATTTCTATTTAGCCAATTGCAGGTCTCGTATTTGTGCCGACAATACCGAAAAACCAATTTGAGGTATATGGGGGCGTCCCCACGATGATGTTTTGCGTTATGATGCCTTATAAAAGAAACAAGATTCATCGATTTCTACGGTGATCCCAGACCCGCCGAGTCGATCATCTTATTCTCCGAAACGTCCACTTGACGACCTGCTGCTGTTTCTCCACAACCCACACACCAAATATGCATAACATAAACCCACTTCTGAATTGACATATTGGACCGGGCAACAAAGGATCCTGGTCTTATAGGCTTAACGACCTTACGCGGCATACTGTCTTTTGTATGGAATTTCCACACAAAACCGACCTTCGTTCTGAAGTGTTTAGTCCAATTCATCTGATTATGAGAACTTTCACAATTCACATACACTTTAAAAGTTTATTTTGTTGAAGCCAGTAAATAACTTTTGATGAATTATCACACAGCAGTGGTAGGACGCATTATGGGTTACTCCACCAGTAGAATTACCACCCCCAGAGTGTCCTTCTGAAGAATCTACAAAGATAGCTTTTACCTAACCTAACCTAACCTAAATGACATTTGGGTAACTTCACAATTTGTCTTGTACACTCGCCACAAAAAGTTTTCGAACAGCTGGACACGACAGATTTCAGAATGAGCACTATGGCTCGTGTCATTTCAGAATAGTTTGTATGCCTGGTTGAGAAGTGACTCACTATTTTGCAATGATATATATTACTCGTCTTTATAGTATTTACAGGTGAAAAGAAGTAATTTAATTGACATTAAAACTTCCTCACAGAGAAATGTTCAGATTTCTCGCTCGTTTTCTCATATCAAATGACCCTTAGAGCCTCCGAGAACTATTTGTAGTGAGTGTACAATACGAAACAAAATTCGTTCATACTATTATTCATAAACTAAAATAAGAGCAAAACAAATATAGTGAAAAGCTCGGAGCTCCGTACCATTGGGGATGACTTTTTTAATGTCGTTTACGCCGTGGTTAAAAAAAGATGCTATAATGGGCTTAAGTATACCAAGTATGTCAGTCGCAAAACAAAGTTTTGGTGGAAATATGAGAAAAAATCCGTGAAATATTGTGTTGTCAGTCTTTGGAAGCCATGTATAATTAGCATAAGAACATAGGAACATAAGAATGGAATAAACTGCAGTGGCCCTGTTGGCCCAAACCTGGTAGTCCCGTTTACACCCAACCCCTATCTCTTATATATCCATCCAGCCTATATTTGAAGCTATCCAGCATATTCGAGTTAATGATGATGTTTGGTTGCTTGTTCCACTCATTCACTACTCTATTTCCAAACCAGTGTTGGTTTATCTCGCGCCTAAATCTGGATTTTCCTAATTTAAAACCATTGCTATGACTTCGCTCCTGGTTTGATAGCTTGAGTAACTTTTCTAAATCATCTTTGTTTAACCCTGACTTCCATTTATACGCCTCAATCATGTCACCCCTCACTCTACGTCTCTCGGGGGGAGTGCAAATTCAGAGCTTTAATCTGTCTTTATATTCAAGGTTTCTAATGCCCAGGGTTAATCTTGTCATCTTCCTCTGTATGCTTTCCAGGGATTTAATATCCATTCTTCAGTACGGTGAAAAAAACTGAACTGCGTAATCCAAGTGAGGTCTCACAAGCGCAAGATAGATTTAGGATGACACTCCTTTGTATAAACCCAAGTACTTTGTTAGCCTTGTTTCGAGCAAATACGCATCGTTGTTCATCTGATATCTGGTTTCTCTGTTTACATCTCCTTGACTAAGTACTTTACATTTGTCCACATTAAATTTCATGTACCATTTTTCAGACCATTCATTTTTTTTTCAGATCTTCCTTTAGTTTTGCGGAGTCCTCGTCAGATTTAATTACACTCCTGTTTTAGTGTCGTCAGCAAATTAGCTTATGTTGCTGACTGCACCTATGTCTATGTCGTTTATGTATATAATAAATAGTGATGGTTCAAGTACTGAGCCTTGGTGTACTCCACTAGTGTCGCTGACTCACTGTTTCCTGTTCTGTAACCACGCCCTAATCCAGTTTAGAAAACCTTCAATTCCATGAGCCTCCACTTTACATATTAGTCTTTCGAGACGGACTCTGTCGAAGGCTTTGCTCAAGTCGAAATATACCACATCATAATCGTGTCCGTCGTCCACTGATTCGAAAACAGTTGAAAAGAATGATAATAGATTTGTCAGAAATGAACGCCCACTTGTGAAGCCATGCTGGGAATCCTTGATCAAATTGTGTTTCTCGAGGTGATTTTGAATTAAGTTTAAAATTGTTGCTTCCAGTAATTTGCCTACAATTGGCGTAAGACTAACTGGTCGGTAGTTTGAGGATAGTGATCTACCCCCCTTCTTGAAAATCGGTATGACATTCGCTATCCTCCAGGATTCTGGTACTACACCCGTTTTTAATGACTTGTTGAACAAGTTTGCTAAGGGCAGACTAAGTTCTTCCTTACATTCATTTAAAACTCATGGCGACTTATTAGGTTTTAGTTTATCTATTTCTTTACTAACTTGTTACTAGTCATTACTATGTCGCTTAATCTATTTTCTTCACTATCTCTGTATATAGTCAGTGCCTCGGGTATCAAGTTTAAATTTTCTGTGGCAAAAACTTATGAAAAATATCGAATCAGATTATTGCTCATTTCTCCGTCGTTATCAGTCAGCTCGCCGGTATCTGATTGTAATGGTCCAATCTCTTCTTGAGTTTTAATTAGATACATTTGGAAGAAGCCCTTTGAGGGTTTGACTTCGCCTCCCTAGCTACTTTCAATTCATTATTCCTCTTTGCTTTTCTTATCTCTGTCTCAACCCTACCGGCCAATACTTTATGATAATCATAATATAGTAATCCGACAGTAGGAAAAGATAAAACGCAGATAAACGAGAACACTGTATATCTCGACGGCAATCTACAGTCCTCTTTAAGTTACTCTCTAAATATACTGTACAATGTTCTCGTTTATCTTCTCTTACAGTGGGAGTTCCTGTGCTTCCAAGTATTTGTAAGAGTTTGTTTCCAAGAAGAAGGCAATTTATACGAGTGATACTTAACTGAAAATTAAGATTAAAATAAACTTTTTTTAGGTGACATAAGTAGAACAAAGTCATGTTATTGTTAAGACGAAGAACAACTGATAGAGGACGGAAACTTACGTGCAGAAGACCCCAGTAGGATAAACTAGACAAGTTTAACTGAATGCAGTCACTAGATCAAGAACCTTAAATAGTTCTGCACTGTTTCCTGGGGCAGTTTATTGGTGAACCTGACCTTGTAAAGACTTGTAATATATTTAATTTACTAATAATTAATGACGAGTAAATGAGCATTGTTTTAACTTACTGATAATGAATTTATTGGTGAACCTGACCTTGTAAAGACTTGTAATATATTTAATTTACTAATAATGAAGAGTAAATGAGCATTGTTTTAACTTACTGATAATGAATAGGACATGTACAGTGTTTTAATTTACTGATAATGAAGAAGAAAGGAGCATTGTTTTAACTTACTGATAATGAAGTGGAAATGACCAGTGTTTTAATTTACTAATAATGAAGAAGAAAGGAGCATTGTTTTAACTTACTGATAATGAAGATGAAATGAGCATTGTTTTAATTTACTGATAATGAAGAAGAAAGGAGCATTGCTTTAACTTACTGATAATGAATAAGACGTGAACAGTTTTAATTTACTGATAATGAAGAAGAAAGTGGCATTGTTTTAACTTACTAATAATAAAGAGGAAATGACCAGTGTTTTACATCATTATCATCTACCTAACGCTACTGGGGGCTTAGGTTAGGTTAGGGTGTTGAGTCATTTGGTGGTATAAGCCGGGGTGCCTAACCTTCATATAATCCAAAAATAATATATGTACATCAGTGTTTATTAGATATAAGTTAATAAACAGGTAATCTAAAGCTAAATAAGTCGCCAGGTCATTATAAAATAGATTCTTATTGAGTCTTGAATTAAAACAATAAAGAACTTTGTAGTCCTTTAGTAAATTTGCTCTATAAGTCACTGGAGGACAGCTGATGTAATACGGTAATTTTTAAAAGAGAAAACATATCACTGACCTAAAACTATTGTCAAATCAAATTAGCATTAATTACGGGAAAATTGCCGGAACCAATTATTGCAAATTTAATTAGTAATCCCCTTGACAAAGACAAAATTGATTAACGACTCTCAACATGGCTTTACTCGAGGCCGCTGGTCGTTGATAAATTTGCCATTGTTATTTTCAAATATTTTCAAATCTGTGGACGATGGTTAAGATTATGATGCTGTTTACCTTGACTATAGTAAAGGTTTTGATAAGATCCCACACAAGAGGAATTTGAGGGATAACGAAGTATTGTGTTATGACATGGTTGGTGACTAAAGCTTTCTCATTCAAATTTCCCAACCGGTTCATTGTTCAACTGACAACTTTTCCTGCATTTCCATCTCCTAGCCTTGCAACTTTACATTTATCAAAGATGAATTTACCATTTTTCGGGTTATACTCGGAGCTTATTTTTGTCTTCTTGTAATCTTTTTCGAGTCTTTGTCTAAATAAATCATACGCTCTGTTTTTACGTCGCATGCAAATTTAATTACGCTTATATATGTAATTTATGTATGTAAAAATGGGTGGTGGTCCTAGGAGTTAGGATTGAATCTCAGGGTACATCACTGTAACGCTTCCCCTGCAGGATTCTGTACCGTTAATTCTGACTGTAGTGATTGGTAGGGACCTAAAACAAAGGCATTAATGTATATGTAAGAACATAAGTGGAGGGAACTGCAGCGGGTCTATTGGCTCATAATGTCCAGTCCCGTCTACACCCAACCCCTATCGCTCATATATCCTGCCCTGAATTAATCTGCCGCAAGTTTGCGGATGACACCAAAATAGGGCGGCAGATTAATTCAGTGCAGGATGCAAATGCATTACAGGAGGATCTAAATAAACTGCAGGGGTGGTCTGAAAAATGGCAAATGAAATTCAACACCAGCAAGTGCAGCGTACTTAATATTGGAAGAACAAATACTTATAATGTATACAGCCTTAACAACATCAACCTAGAGAAGTCGACTTGTGAAAGAGACCTAGGGGTACTTGTAAGCCCGGACCTACGGCCTAGAAAACAGTGCGTTAATGTTCGAAATAAGGCAAACAGAATATTGGGTTTTATATCTAGAAGTGTAAGTAACAAGAGTGCAGAGGTCTTATTGCAACTATATCTTGCGCTAGTCAGGCCGCACCTCGATTATGCGGTTCAGTTCTGGTGCCCCTATTATAGAATGGATATAAATTCACTAGAGTCGGTGCAGCGAAGAATGACAAAAATGATTCCGGGACTTAGAAACCTTCCATATCAGGATAGGTTAAAGAAACTTAACTTGCATTCCCTAGAAAGACGAAGAGTGCGGGGAGATATGATAGAAGTATTTAAGTGGGTGAAAGGAATCAATAAAGGGATATAGATAAAGTTCTTATAATATCCGAGCAGGATAGGACTCGGAGCAACGGATTCAAGTTGGATAAGTTTAGGTTTAGGAGGGAGATAGGAAGAAACTGGTTCACAAATAGGGTGGTGGACGAGTGGAACAAGCTTAGCAACTTTATAGTAAGTCCGGGAACTCTGGAAAGTTTCAAAAGGAGGCTAGATAGATTCATGGATGATAGAGAGTGGTAGTAACTCTCGACAGGAGCTGCCATGCACAGGCCAACCGGCCTATTGTAGACTCCTTATTTTCTTATGTTCTTATGTCATATTTTGTGAGGTTACCATTGTTTGGTCACTAGATAAAGTGAGGTCATCCTCTGTGGGTACACTGTTTGAGGTCACCTGACGTGAGGTCTTGTAATTCACACCCAAACGTAATGCCCCTTCTCATAGCTGCCTTGTCACCCTTTCAAAGTTTGCCCTTCTAATATCTGGGACTTTAATAGAATAATACTTATCAGTTTTGGTCACCGTAATATAGCTGAATGTAGATGCTCTTGAAAGCATTTAGAGAAGGGTGGCAAAGTAAATTTTTTTGGCATTAGGAACCTTCCGTATAGAAACGGATTAAGTAAACTGGATTCTGTTGAGATTTAGAATGTGGGCTGATTTGACCGAAATGTATAAAATTTGGAAGAAACGGTAAAATAAAAGTGATATAAATAAGGTGTAACTGCATTAATAAATTATGAGCGAACACGTACCATTATTAACCCCAGTCACGCTGGGAAGTTTTAAATATATGTTGGACTGGTATACGAGTGATAAAAAGGACTTGCTTTACTGAGACCAACAAGCCAAGTGAGGTGTTTTTTTTATGTGAATGTTTGTGTACATTTCAGTGTACAGGTGTCTCTCTGCATAGGCTTGTGCATAATGCCTTCATCACTGAACCAAGTCCTAAATAAACAAGAATCAACTTTGGTTTTGAAGAAAAAGAAAAAAATGAAAGTAAACAAGACTTTATATCTGGGCCCACACAGACAGACGCCACCCAGGAGACAAGTATTATACTGCTGAATGAATATATTTTAAGCTTACAGCAGTAAAAATGCCAAGAATAAAACGCACTAATGTTATGCATTGCTTATTTTCTTTATGACAATTATTTAAATTTGTAATAAAAACTAATAAAATAAAGTTTGCTTCACATACAGTATATTGCACGCCTGGCGGCGTCGTGTAATCTAGAGGGTCGGACGGGTACCAGAAAGTGTTCTTATTGCGTCAGAGATGACAGTCATAGAGTTGATACACGTAGCTAAAAACATAATAATACAGAACAAAGTGAAGCGTAGTACATAAGAGTTTATAATGGAGCAGGTCATGTACAAGACCCGTCATTCACTTAATTAACAAACAGGTGGTGGTGGAGGTAAATTACATTTGCATATTCCGACCTGTGCTTGTGGCAGTGATCCTCAAAGAAACCCGAGTCTCTCCTGGGGAAAAGATATGCAGCAATAAGCTTAGTAATGATCCTCAACACAGCTTTAGTTTATCCTGGGGAAAAATAATCGAGGACACCAAGAAATTTACTAGTTTCTTCTATTTTTTTCGCTTCAGAACGTAATGTCATCAGCACTGCAGTGTTAGAAATAATAGCAATAAGCTTAGTAATGATCGTCAATGTAGTATCAGTACATCCTGGGGGAAAATCATCAGGACTAACAGAAAATTTGGTAGTTTTCTTTTTATAACCTGAACTTAATCTTCACTTTATCGTTGAAACATTCTACAAGATCATCTGATTCTAAGAAAAAAATTACTTCCAGATTATTTCGCCGAAACTTAAGAAAAAATACATGTATTTTAACTTTTTAAGAATAATTACTAAAAGCAAGTTACCTGTAATTTGCGTGAAGTGGAGGCGTAATTAGATGAGATAATAGAAGTGGGTGATTACTGGGAGATTAAGCAGTTCACATATTTGTTTACAAACTGGCTAATGACGCCATGATTAACCGGGATAAAAGTAAAAAAAAACAGAAGATAAGGAGTAATGACGTCAATTCAAGAAAGAACAAAATAACAGTGGGAAAAAAAGGAGAGAGAGAGAGAGACGAAGGTTTGGATAAAAGATAAGAGAGGTGAGTATGAAAAATGAGGAGAAATGGAAGAAAAGTGATAAAATTTTAAAGAGGTGATCAGTGAGAAGCTTCGGTTGGTGTACGGTGAACTAACAGATGTAGAGGGGGAAGAGAGAGAGAAGGGGGGTAGAGAAACTGGAGAGATAAAGAGAGGAGAGAGGAGAGAGAAAAGGGGTAGAGAGATTAGAGAGAGAGAAAAGGAATAGAGAGACTAGAGAGAGAAGAGGCATAGAGAAAGAATGAGATTAGAAATAAATTTGATAAAAAGAAGGAAGGACAAACACGTAGACTAGCGAAAAATATGTTATGGAAGAAAAGATTTAGATAAAGGAAGAAATATAAGAGAGACAAAAGAGATTTAGATAAGAGGGAAAGGAAGATCACACACCACAGGAAACAGAATTTTACTGATGATTAAACAACTAACGCTACCTCGGGGGTTAGGTCAGCATTAGGATGGTTAAACATTAG
This sequence comes from Homarus americanus, assembly GCF_018991925.1. Taxonomy (NCBI): domain Eukaryota; kingdom Metazoa; phylum Arthropoda; class Malacostraca; order Decapoda; family Nephropidae; genus Homarus; species Homarus americanus. The sequence goes on along the minus strand of NW_024725788.1, from coordinate 81,199 downwards.
GTGGAATATGTTGGGGTAATTCTATAACTCCCAATAGACTGCTTTCAGAAAACTTAATATTATTTCTAGTAAGAAAAACCGGTTTTGTAAAGTACAATACAAAAAATGTATATTTATTGTCACAACTGATTTTACACTTAATTAAACTAAATGCACATATGAACAGTATATTACATTATATTCAGCAAGGTACAATTTTTTAACTACTTGGACACCTTTTTTTTAAGATATATACATAATACATACATATATACTTCAATAAGTATGTTCTTTTCTTAAGCATTAACATTACAGCGTCTATCTTGTGTACAACTTCAGTATTATCTAAGCCACTCACTCAACCACCCTTCCTCAAGATATTATTTAAGCTCACATTCAGGCCCAATGGTTCCCTGTGTTCTGTCCACGGGTGTAGGACAAAGGCCCTCCTCCACCTCCCCCCCACGACAAATCATCGGAAAAAGGGTAACAAAACCTAACACCGAAACTAACCTATTAAATTACTTTAATTGTTAATGGTATTTAAATATGACCTTATTTAGTAAAGTACAAGGTTAAGTCACATGACCTGAGGCAATAATAGCTTGTCAGGTTACCTATTGGTGGGTTACACAGGAACAGTATATTTCCACGAAACATTTAGGTCGTGTAAAGAAAGACAAATACAAAAGGATAAAGTGAGAAATGTAGATACTGGTATATAGGTAATTCGGACGTTTGAGCCACGAAGTGTATGTAAGGTGGAAGTTCGGGTCATGGACCAAAAATGTCCTAACTGTAAATTATAATCACCTTAATACCTCTGGGAACTTTTAACTGGAGGGAATTTCAAAAGGGGGCTTGTTTGTGTTCACCTCCATTCGGGTCACAGCTGGCGGACACCCTTTAACCCTTTGACAACGATGATCTAACCAACACCCCTTGACACCTGGGGGGGGGGGGGTAAGGTGTCTATTCGTCAGATGAAATAAGTTGGGGAACAAATCTTTAATGTACCATCTGTCGCTGTATCTCTGTTAAGTCAACAGTTCGTCAACTTGTACACGAGTCATCGGTTCCTTACTTTACCTCCAGATGGTTTTCATGTACAGCAGCGTGACGACGAGGCCCTTCTACGTACCACCACCTTCAGTGACATCGTCGTGCCCATGACTGGGACATTGGGCATTAGTTGTCGTGGCCATAAATGGGACACTGCTCGTCGTGGCCATGAATAGGACACTGGTCGTCGTGGCCATGAATGGGACACTGGTCGTCGTGGCCATGAATGGGACACTGGTCGTCGTGGCCATGAATGGGACACTGGTCGTCGTGGCCATGAATGGGACACTGGTCGTCGTGGCCATGAATGGGACACTGGTCGTCGTAACTATGAAATCGACATTGGTCGTCGTGGCCATGAATGGGACAGTGGTCGTCGTAACTATGAAATGGACACTGGTCGTCGTGGCCATGAATGGGACACTGGTCGTCGTGGCCATGAATGGGACATTGGTCATCGTAGCTATGGAATGGACACTGGTCGTCGTGGCCATAACTAGGACACTGGTCGTCGTCACAAGCAGGACATCCGGGGTTACAGTGTCGTTTCTGCCTCCAGGACGGTCCAGAGAAGCAGGCAGTCCTCCGAGTACCATTTGATAGCACCCTGAAGGGGAGGTCTTCATCCTCCATATACTCGACAACGCCTTGGGACACCAGTGTTATCACCTGCAGAGAGAAGATGTGAAAGTTATTGCAGAAGAAAGAGATAGAGAGTTATAAAAGGAAAGAAGTTAGATTAGTTGGCCGCCGCCCCCGACACTAAAGTTGGTAATAATGTCTACAAAAGTTTGAGCCTTTCTTCTCATTACTTGGGAAGCACCAAGGGAGACGCAACACAGATGATATTAAGATTACGGCCATATAATAAGACAATTTAAGACCCTTTAACTATTAACAAAATCCATAGCAATCGTCTCCCGTCGTCTCAAGAGAAGGACGGAGATATGCTTGGTGCCACCCAGGAGTTATGGACGCAATATACCGAAGTAATACCAGAGGACTTTAACCAGACAATACACATATGTATCATAAGGTCACAGGTAAGTTAATCTATCACTAACTTTTCTCAGTAGCACGCAGAGGATCACCCTGACTTTTACACCATGTTATTAATCATCGTAATACTAACTTACTTAAACTAACCTAATTTAACTTAACCCCTTCCAGGTGGTTTAAGGGTGAAAGAGGATGAGGTGGAGGGAGGGGGAGGGAGAGAATTCTCAGTTGATCCAGAGTTAGGGTGTCTTAAGTGATGTGGTGGTGGGGGAACATGGCAACCTAGTCCACCTGTCAGTCTACGCTTAAATATAATCTATCACGCTGACGCTAGGGTCTTATGACAAAACTTTTAAAGAAAATCTTAATTTATGGGAAAGTAACTAATAATTTACACTTATACGTCAACGTAGTTACTTGTGAACAGCTACAACACCTCAAGACTGTATCCCTAGGTATAGGTTATAAGAACATAAGAATGGAGGAAACTGCAGTAGGCCTCTTGGCCCATAATTATTAGGTAGCCCCGTTTACATTCAACCCTTATAGCTCATACATCTGCCCAACCTTTATTTGTAGATACCCAGCGTATTCGATCTAATGACGATGTTTGGTAAGTCTTCCACTCATCTACTAATAATAATAATACTGTAATAATGAGACCGTACACAAACATGCACTTACCCTCAAGGTATGCGACACAACTATCCCGGCACAACACCACGTAACACAGATGAACAACACCAGGCAGACAGCGAGAGGAACGGTTCCGTCTAACACAAATGACAGCAGAAAGTCGGAAATAAGTGAAGCGGCCATCGTTGTTGTCAAGTAATCCTCTTGTCACACAGACACACCTTGTTGTTCAATCACCCGTGAGGATAATGGTCCACCGCTAACTAGACACAAACTAGCCCAATATGGCGGTACAACCACCAACCTGGGTAACTCTGGGAACAGTGGCAGAAGCTACAGATGAACAAGGTTATATATACCGTATACAGATGACCTCAAGGGGTAACCTCCCACCTGATCCCTGGTCAAGAAATTATACCGGATTACACAACCTGTCGTCCCAATGACCTGATCTCACTTACCTTAATCCATTTCAGTTTGATGTTGCCCATTTAAGCAAATATTTAAGATTGTTTTTTTTCTTGTTTTATTTTTAAACTTTAGTAAATCAACCTGGGTCAGATAAATAAACAAAATAAATATCTTGTACAATAAATCTTAAAATAAACGAATTTGTATGTACAGTATATACACTGACTTTTTTTCCTGTTTTCTCCTCCATTCACCGCACGCAGCCCTCGCCAGGGAAGGGTCCAACCATTTTCCATTAAGAGATATGTAATTGTAGCCAAAACTCAGAAGTATAGACATATTATAAAACAAGCTAACTCCACTACCCGTGTACACATTTAACGAATATGAGGTGCTTTAATATAGTTCTCCATTAACGTCAGTAAAGGAAAGACTGTGTCAGGCTAGCTCCCGGGATTATCCAAGTGGTGCAGCCATGTCTTGTGTTAGGTGGGAACTGCTCTGTGTCTCTCCCAGGGCGAAGCTGGAGAAGGTTAAGCTGGAGAATGTGAGGCTGAAGGAGGAGATTCTGAGGCTGGCAGAGTCTGGGGTAGACAATGCCGCTGAGAAGTGAGGAGTCGTAAGGAGAGGGCGACACGGCTTGTGGTGAGGACTAAAGCAGGCAATTAAACCTTGAAAAGCAACTGACGTTTTTGCTTTTATTACTATAACTTATTGAAAATTAATTCATGAATATCAAAATTTGCTCTGCTTAACCATCATAAGAACTACAGGAAGATCTAAACAAATTTTTCGCATGGTGTGAGAAATGGCAGATGAAATTTATTGTGGACAAATGTAAACTACTTAGTCTAGAAGATGTAAACAGAGAAACTAGATATTAGATGAACAACGTTGTTATAGAGAAATCCGACTGTGAGAAAGTTTTAGGAGTAATGATAAGTTGGAATCTTAAACCAAGACAACAATGTACAGGTATATTTGCTCGAAACAAGGCTAACAAAGTACTTGGGCTCATGCAAAGGAGTGTTAGTTACAAGACTAGGGAGGTCATCCTAAAACTATATCTTGAGTTTGAGAGACCTCACTTGGGTTAGGCGGTTCAGTTCTGGTCACCGTACTACAGAATGGATATAGAATTCCTAGAAAGAATTCAGAGGAGAATGACAAGACTAATCCCGGACATTAGGAACCTTGAGTACAGAGAAAGGTTAAAGCATCTTAATTTGCACTCCCTCGAGAGACGTAGAGTGAGGGACGATATGATCGAGGTATATAAATGGAAGCCGGGGTAAAACAAGGTGATATAACAAAGGTACTCGAACTATCCAACCAGGAGTAAACTCATAGCAATGGTTTTAAATTAGACAAATTTAGATTTAGGTGAGAGATAGGTAAAATCTGGTTTGGAAATAGAGTAGTGGATGAATGGAACAAGTTACCAAACATCATCATTAACTCGAACACGCTGGATAGCTTCAAACATAGGTTGGATGCTTATATGAGCAATAGGGGTTGGGTGTAAACGGGACTGCCCAGAGTGGGCCAATAGGCCCGCTGCAGTTTCCTTCATTCTTAAGTTCTTAAATTGTACCTAAAGGAGGTTACGTAAGGTTAGTTCAGGTTGGGTTTGTATGAAGCTGTTCATTTATATGTATTATGACGATGTTCATATATTCTTGATCATTTACGGCCAGTCACAAGTTGCCAAAAAAGAGATAATCAGCCATTATCCTTATTAGTGTGTGTGTGTGTGCGTGTGTGTGTGGGTGTGTGTGTGTGTGTGCGTGTGTGTGTGCGTGTGTGTGCGTGTGTGTGTGTGTGTGCGTGTGTGTGTGTGCGTTCTCTCCACCTCATTGCCTCTGCAAATTCCTGAAATGCATTAAGTTTTATTACATCCAGAATTAATTCCCAAATTTTGGGAATGGGTTATTAGATTGTAACCTGATAATTATAATCACTCAATAATTAAAACTTTGATAATTATACTAACTGGCAGAACTATATTTGTTACTATGACAAAGGTGTGAAGCGGCTGATTGACTCACACCAGCAAGTGCAGCGTACTTAATATTGGAAGAACAAATACTTATAATGTATACAGCCTGAACAACATCAACCTAGAGAAGTCGACTTGTGAAAGAGACCTAGGGGTACTTGTAAGCCCGGACCTACGGCCTAGAAAACAGTGCGTTAATGTTCGAAATAAGGCAAACAGAGTATTGGGTTTTATATCTAGAAGTGTAAGTAACAAGAGTGCAGAGGTCTTATTGCAACTATATCTTGCGCTAGTTAGGCCGCACCTCGATTATGCGGTTCAGTTCTGGTGCCCCTATTATAGAATGGATATAAATTCACTAGAGTCGGTGCAGCGAAGAATGACAAAAATGATTCAGGGACTTAGAAACCTTCCATATCAGGATAGGTTAAAGAAACTTAACTTGCATTCCCTAGAAAGACGAAGAGTGCGGGGAGATATGATAGAAGTATTTAAGTGGGTGAAAGGAATCAATAAAGGGGATATAGATAAAGTTCTTATAATATCCGAGCAGGATAGGACTCGGAGCAACGGATTCAAGTTGGATAAGTTTAGGTTTAGGAGGGAGATAGGAAGAAACTGGTTCACAAATAGGGTGGTGGACGAGTGGAACAAGCTTAGCAACTTTGTAGTAAGTGCGGGAACTCTGGAAAGTTTCAAAAGGAGGCTAGATAGATTCATGGATGATAGAGAGTGGTAGTAACTCTCGACAGGAGCTGCCATGCACAGGCCAACCGGCCTATTGCAGACTCCTTATTTTCTTATGTTCTTATTATGGGGGATTTCAACTTCAGAAATATTGACTGGGACAACATTGTAGGTGACTATGAATCTGAAGACTTCCTAGACACAGTACAGGACAATTTTTTGAAACAACTAATTACAGAACCTACTAGAGGTGACAATATATTAGACCTAGTGTTAACAAATAAAGAAAATATTATCAGAGATATCACAGTAGGGGAAGAACTAGGTAACAGTGATCACAGAGAAATCAGGTTCACCCTAAATTGGAAAACGAAAAACAATGACAATATGGTCAGAGTCCCAAACTTTCGGTTGGCGGATTATCAGGGGTTAAGAAGGTACCTAGGTGAGGTCACCTGGGAACAGTCACGTCAGTTCCCAGTAGGAAGGGGTGAGGTCATAGATGACACAACAATTGATCATGACTATAATATATTCACTAGTATACTACATAAAGCACAAGAACAAAATATACCATACAGAAAAATTAGGTCAAATAAGAATGAGCCAAGGTGGATGACCAGAAAACTTAAACATGACATAGGAATAAAGAAAGGAATATAAAAGAAATTAAAGGGAGGGGAGGAGCAGCTCAGAAATAGGTATAATGAACTATCTAGGAATGTTAAGAAAAATGTAAGGAAAGCAAAGAGAGACTATGAAATCAAAATAGCAAGAGAATCCAAGCTGAATCCCAAGGGATTTTTCCAGGTATATAGGACAAAGGTCAAGGACAAAGTTGGGCCTTTAAAGTCAGGGAGAGGAGAAGTGATAAATGGCAGTGAAGAAATAAGCAAAGCATTGAACAGCTACTTCTTATCAGTTTTCACAGAAGAAATTTGCGATAAAATTCCAGAGGTGGAACTGATATTTAAGGGAAAGGAAGAAGAGAAATTAAAGAATATCACTATCAGAAAAGAGGATGTTCTTAAGAAGATAAATAAACTGAAGAAAACAAAATCCCCAGGGCCGGATGAAATTTTCCCTCGTGTCTTGAAAGAGTGTAGGGAACAGATTAGCGGACCCATCGTAAACTTATTTACAAAATCATGAGACACTGGAGTTGTGCCAGACTTGTGAAAACAGGCAAATGTGGTACCCATATTCAGAAAGGGCGACAGAGCGTCAGCGTCAAATTACCGGCCGATCAGTTTGACGTCAGTAGCGGGGAAATTTCTTGAATCAATTATAGCAGATAGCATCCGATCGCATCTAGAGAAAAGCAAATTAATCAACAACTCTCAACATGGGTTTACAAAGGGAAAATCTTGTCTAACAAATCTGCTAACGTTTTTTAGGAAAGTCTTCGAGGAAGTAGATAATGACGAAAATCACGATGTTATTTACTTAGACTTTAGCAAAGCATTTGACAGAGTACCGCATCAGAGGCTTCTGAGAAAAATTAAGGCTCATGGTATCGAGGGGAAGTTTTAAATTGGATAAAATCATGGCTCACCGATAGAACGCAGAGGGTCAGCGTAGATGGTGTTAAATCTGAGTGGGGCCGTGTAACCAGTGGGGTTCCCCAGGGGTCAGTACTAGGCCCACTCTTGTTCATAATCTACATAAACGATCTAGATACTGGGATCAGCAGTGACATAAGCAAGTTTGCGGATAACACCAAAATAGGGCGGCAAATTAATTCAGGGCAGGATGCAAATGCATTACAGGAGGATCCAAATAAACTGCAGGGGTGGTCTGAAAAATGGCAAATGAAATTCAACACCAGCAAGTGCAGCGTACTTAATATTGGAAGAACAAATACTGATAATGTATACAGCTTTAACAAATAGGGTGGTAGACGAGTGGAACAAGCGAAGCAACTTTGTAGTAAGTGCGGGAACTCTGGAAAGTTTCAAAAGGAGGCTAGATAGATTCATGGATGATAGAGAGTGGTAGTAACTCTCGACAGGAGCTGCCATGCACAGGCCAACCGGCCTATTGCAGACTCCTCATTTTATTATGTTCTAAAGGTTCAAGCACGGGGCCCCCACCCTGCAGTGAATGGACACCTGGAATTAGTTTATTTAAGCGAATGCGGTCGAGTGCAGTGCCCACACTGTCCTTAACGGGTTGGCAGGCATATGGGACCAACATTCACCTTCATATCATAATAAATTAGGATTTATCTCTCTCTCTCTCTCTCTCTCTCTCTCACACACAAACAGCAGTTAAAAAAGTCATTAACATCAGCTGACCAACTTACCTTACTACCCAACTATCACCCTTATGACAGCGGACCAATAGGGTAAAGTTTACTTAACAATTACTTTGGATTTAAGTCCTTTTGGCCAGTATAGGTTAAGCTGTTGTTGGCAGCTATGAAAAAAAAGCTTAGTTTTGTTAGAGATAGTTACCTTGTTTCTACACCCAATTAGTGGCTGCTGTAGTAATTTGCCTCAATGAGATTAAAATTAAAGTACAAATTATTCTATGTTGTGGTTGTTTATTGGTTATTTTTTGTTTTTACTTGTATCTGTAATTTTACGTTTACCTGTATTTTAATTTGTACCTGCACTATTGTATATGTATCTGTACCTGCACTATTGTATATGTATCTGTACCTGCACCTATACAAGTACCTCAACACAACTGAATAAAATCAGAATTCATCAAAAGAAGTTATGACCATGATTCAGTTGTTTCAGGTCCTCTACTGGATGTAAACATCCCAAATATCTTACAAAATGTATCCAATACCACTTAACCGTGGTAGGAAAATTGGGCCACGGGACGTATGGGCCATGGGCCATGACCCGCGGACATTTTGGCCATAAGCTGTATCTAGGGCGGACGTTTAGGTCATGCGATTCTATTAAGTCTAATGATGAACATTTACACCAAGGAAAAAAATACTACCTTACTGTTTAATAAAAGAGATCTGTAAATTATGAAAAAAACAGACAATTATGTTTAAACCTGAAAATTATAATCTATCTTAATACCCCTGGGAACCTTCAGGTCATCACACCACAGTATCAAGAAAAATATATTGACTTTAAACTAATTTGTTTTTCTTGTGATTAATTTGACCCATGGCTCAAATGTCCAAGGGTCGTGGCCCATGGCCCAAATGTCCTGTGGTCCATGATCCAAATGTCCCGTGGCCCATGGTCTAAACGTCCAGTGGCCCTTGGTCCAAAGTCCAGTGGCCCAACCATCCATCCACCTCACTGAACATGGACACAAGTATAAGCATAGTAATTATACGTGTATCATTTAAATTTCACCCAGATATCAAGTTTCAACGTTGTTCGATTCCGTTCATTTGAGTTATCGTATTCACAACTTAGACACACACACACACACACACACACGCGCGCGCGCGCGCGCACACCGAAGCAACCAAGAACGCTCTCCAACACTGAGGGAGGTGAAGGACCCATCAGGACCAAGAGATGGGTGTGAAAAGCGATTACATGCCACAAAGACGATTTTTCCCACTTGGACGATTCCCATAAAGATGATTTTAGTTAAAAATCGTTCATACATAACAAATTATATTATAAATACTGTATTTATTACAGGAATATATTATGAATTATATTATAAATAACAAAATACAACAAATTACATTAGAAATATCTAATTATAAAGATAACTGAATGTTTCCTCCCAAACTCATGACCTAACTACTCGTGAACGACATCACTGCTTCCACCTGTTTTGGCCTTGACGTTATTATGAGGTCACCTGGCGTCAAGTGACCTCACCACAGGTCACGTGAATATTAAGCTCTTTAACCTGACTTACTTACATGATCTACAAGTACTTTTTGTTTAATTTTTTTCTTCCTCTCCCCTTTCTCTTCTCTCTTCGCCTCCTCCCCCCCCCCCTCGCACCTTCCCCTCACCTCTTTTTTTCTCCTCTCTTCTATGTCCCTATCTCTCCTTTTCCTCTCTCTTTCCCCTACCTTCTTCTCCTCTCTCATTCATAAGAACATAAGAAAATAAGGAGTCTGCAATAGGCCGGTTGGCCTGTGCATAAGAACATACATAAGAACATAAGAAAATAAGGTCGCCCATAGCGACAAGACAGGAGCTGCCATGCACAGGCCAACCGGCCTATTGCAGACTCCTTATTTTCTTATGTTCTTATGTTCTACCCCTCTCAAGGGAGTGCAAATTAAGATGCTTTAACCTGTCTCTATACTCAAGGTTCCTAATGTCCGGGATTAGTCTTGTCATTCTCTCTTATGGTGCAGTGAACCTCCAATGGTTCATTGTGAACCATGTGAATTAATAAGTTTTGATGTAAATTCACTTTTCACTAAAGTACCTGTGAAAGACCTACTTTCATTTCTTAAAGATAAATTGAACATGATACTTTTCTCAAATTAAGAACATAAGAAAATAAGGAGTCTGCAATAGGCCAGTTGGCCTGTGCATGGCAGCTCCTGTCGAGAGTTACTACCACTCTCTATCATCCATGAATCTATCTAGCCTCCTTTTGAAACTTTCCAGAGTCCCCGCACTTACTACAAAGTTGCTTAGCTTGTTCCACTCGTCCACCACCCTATTTGTGAACCAGTTTCTTCCTATCTCCCTCCTAAACCTAAACTTATCCAACTTGAATCCGTTGCTCTGAGTCCTATCCTGCTCGGATATTATAAGAACTTTATCTATATCCCCTTTATTGATTCCTTTCACCCACTTAAATACTTCTATCATATCTCCCTGCACTCTTCGTCTTTTTAGGGAATGCAAGTTAAGTTTCTTTAACCTATCCTGATATGGAAGGTTTCTAAGTCCCGGAATCATTTTTGTCATTCTTCGCTGCACCGACTCTAGTGAATTTATATCCATTCTATAATAGGGGCACCAGAACTGAACCGCATAATCGAGGTGCGGCCTGACTAACGCAAGATATAGTTGCAATAAGACCTCTGCACTCTTGTTACTTACACTTCTAGATATAAAACCCAATACTCTGTTTGCCTTATTTCGAACATTAACGCACTGTTTTCTAGGCCGTAGGTCCGGGCTTACAAGTACCCCTAGGTCTCTTTCACAAGTCGAATTCTCTAGGTTGATGTTGTTAAGGCTGTATACATTATAAGTATTTGTTCTTCCAATATTAAGTACGCTGCACTTGCTGGTGTTGAATTTCATTTGCCATTTTTCAGACCACCCCTGCAGTTTATTTAGATCCTCCTGTAATGCATTTGCATTCTGCCCTGAATTAATTTGCCACTCTATTTTGGTGTCATCCGCAAACTTGCTTATGTCACTGCTGATCCCAGCAGTGATAGAGTTATGCATAACTGACAATGTGTTTAGAGCAAATGAGAAGTTTTACAAGCAAATATTTGGCATGAGCATGGGTAATTGTCTTTCTGCTCCTCTAGCCTGTATTTATATGGAGTTTTTTGAGGCTAGATTACTACCCAATATAGGGGACTTTATTCCTCCATGGTATAGATATGTAGATGATGTTCTTTGTCTTTGGCCTAGAAACAGTGACCCATTCGAATTTTTAGACAAGTTTAATGATATTGTCCCAAGTATCACATTCAAAATTGAAAGAGAAATAAATGGATCCATTCCATTAATTGATATGCTTATCATTAGAAATGGCCATAACTACAAATTTAAGGTGTACAGGAAGCCTACACAGGCACTCAGTTTCATAAGAACATAAGAACATAAGAAAGGAGGAAACTGCAGCGGGCCTATTGGCCCATACTGGGCAGTCCCGTTTACACCCAACCCCTATTGCTCATATGAGCATCCAACCTATGTTTGAAGCAATTCAGCGTATTCGAGTTTATGATGATATTTGGTAACTTGTTCCATTCATCCACTAATCTGTTTCCAAACCAGTGTTTACCTATTTCATGCCTAAATCTAAATTTGTCTAATTTAAAACCATTGTTACGAGTTCGCTCCTGGTTGTATAGTTTGAGTACCTTTGTAATGTCCCCTTTGTTTAGCCCTGCCTTCCACGTATACACCTCTATCAGGTCGCCCCTCGCTCTACGTCTCTCAAGGGAGTGCAAATTAAGATGCTTTAACCTGTCTCTATACTCAGGGTTCCTAATGCCCGGGATTAGTCTTGTCATTCTCCTCTGTATTCTTTCCAAGGATTCTATATCCATTCTGTAATACGGTGACCAGAACTGAACTGCGTAATCCAGGTGTGGTCTCACAAGAGCAAGATACAGTTTTAGGATGACCTCGCTAGTCTTGTAACTAACACTCCTTTGTATGAACCCAAGTACTTTATTAGCCTTGTTACGAAAAAACACACTTATTGGCTTCACTATCTTCTAAATCTTCAGTCTCTCTTCTGTCATCTCTGGTTTCCCTGTTTACATCTCCTATACTGAGTACTTTACATTTGTCGACGTTGAATTTCATCTGCCATTTTTCAGACCATTCGAAAAATTTGTTTAGATCTTCCTGTAGTTTTGCCGAGTCCTCGTCAGATTTGATAACACGTCCTATTTTAGTGTCATCAGCAAATTTACTTATGTTGCTGTCTATGCCGAAATCTATGTCGTTTATGTATATAATAAATAATAATGGTCCAAGTACTGAGCCTTGGGGAACGCCACTTGTGACGTTGCTCCAATGGGACTGAGTGCCGTTAATGCTCACTCTCTGTTTCCTGTCCTGTAACCACGCCCTAATCCATTTAAGGATATTACCTTTGATGCCATGTGCTTCTACCTTTCTAATTAGACTTTCGTGGGTACTCTGTCGAAGGCTTTGCTAAAGTCGAGATATACCACATCATAATTGTGCCCCTCGTCCACCGATTCGAAAACTGATGAAAAGTATGTTAATAGATAAGTCAGAACATTAGAAAATAAGGAGTCTGCAATAGGCCGGTTGGCCTGTGCATGGCAGCTCCTGTCGAGAGTCACTACCACTCTCTATCATCCATGAATCTATCTAGCCTCCTTTTGAAACTTTCCAGAGTTCCCGCACTTACTACAAAGCTGCTAAGCTTGTTCCACTCGACCACCACCCTATTTGTGAACCACTTTCTTCCTATCTCCCTCTTAAACCTAAATTTATCCAACTTGAATCCGTTGCTCCGAGTCCTATCCTCCTCGGATATTATAAGAACTTTATCTATATCCCCATTAGACAAGAACGTCCGCTTGTGAAGCCATGCTGGGAATCATTGATCAATCGGTGCTTCTCCAGGTGATTTCGAATAGAGTTTGAAATTAATGCTTCCAGTAATCTGCCTACTATTGATGTTAGACTGATTGGTATTGAGTTGGGGATGATGATCTGTCACCTTCTTGAAAAATTGGGAATTTGGAACCTCCGCTATCCTCGGATTCTGGTGCCTGTTTTTGGACTTGTTAAACAACTTTGCTAAGACATTAGCTCTTCTTACATTCATTAGCCTCTGTGGTGACCCCACTATCATTGGGACAGGTGACTTATTAGGCTTTTAGTTTGTTTTTAGCACTAACATCGTTACCTAGTCACTTTATCTTAAGCCAATTTGTTTTCTTCTATCTCTTCGAATGAAGTCCAATTCCTCAGGTACATCATTTAGAATTTTCGATGGTGGCTATTTGAAAAGAAATATTTTTTATTCAGGTATTATTTGCTCATTTCTCATCTCGTTATCAGTGAAGCTCCTTAGTATCTGACTTTTGATATTGGTCCAATCTTTTTTCTCTTTAATGTTTTGGTTTGTTGTTTGGTAGAATCCTTTTGGGGTTTGTCTTCGCCTCCTTGCTATCCTTAACTCATTATTCCTCAGCTCATATCCTCGGTTTCAACCCTGCGCCATGACAATACCTTATAATAATCCTAGATGAGTTGGCGATTTATCACTTCTACCTATAGCCTTCCTTGTTATTGATGTTCCTTTGTGGTATTTATCCATTTAGGGTCATTTATTTGTCTGATCTGAGTTTTTTGTATGGTATGAACGCTTTGTGCATTAAGTAACAATGTATTTAATTTGTAGGCAGGAGACTCAGCAACTCAGATCTTTCTTTGCTCAGGTGGGGAATTTATTGTCATCTGCTTTCGGGTTTGCAGCCAGCCTTGTTACTCCCCTCTCTCTCAGCTGCCTTTTTAAACTGTCAAAGTTTGCCCATCTGAAATCTGGTACTTTAGTGGAATTTTCCTTACGTCTGCCCTGAAAATCTAACTGGAATCTAATTTCTTTGTGATCGCTCTTTGCAAGTTCGTTCCCTGCCTCGACATTGCTAATGAGGTTTTCTCTGTTCGACAGAACTAAATCGAGTATATTATTACCCCGGGTGGGTTCGGTTATATGTTGACTTAGGAAACAGTCCTGGATCGTTTTGAGAAAATCCTCTGATTCTGAGTTACCCGTAAGGTCAGTCCAATCTATTTGGCCAAGGTTATAGTCGCCTACTATACAGACTTTGTTGTGTATGGAAGCCCTGCGCATTTCATCCTAGATAAGTCGCTCATTGACTCTATCAAGATTGGGAGGTCTATATATTACTCCTGTGATTAATTTTTCCCTACCCTCGATTAATTCTATCCAAATTGTTTCTGTATTCCTCTCAGTTTTTATTTCCTTATTTATTTCACACTTCAGATTATCCCTAACATAGATTGCTGCTCCGCCTCCTTTCCTGGTCTGCCTATCGGTATGGAACAATTTGTAACCCGCAATTTTGGTATTCGACCGGTACTTTGCGTGAGTCTAGGTTGATCCATGTTTCAGTGAATGCTATTATATCGATTTTATCGGTACATACCAAGGCCCTAATATCATCTATTTTGTTTCTCATACTTCTACTGTTCGCGTAGTAGACATTTAAGTAAGTCGTGTTCTGAGTCCTCCCTTTACCGCGTTTAGTTTTAAACTCCCTGTCTAATTTAGTTTTGTCATCATTCCTAACACTATTTCCCTGTAATCTTTCACTTTGTTTACCCGCTCCCACTGCAGTCTCCTCCACCCCCGTGCCCTCATGTTCCCCTAGCAGTTTAAAGACTTCGATATCCTTTGAACTGCCCCCTCTAGAGACCCAGCCAGGGTTGCCACCCCATCCCGAGACAGGTGCACCCCATCCCTAGCATAAAGGTCCCTTCTGCCGTAGAAGTTGTACCAGTTGTCAATGACTGGGACTGATATTGACTTGCAATATCTGTCAAGACGGTCGTTGTCACCAACTGCCCTTGACAACCATTCACTGCCAACTCTCCTTCTAGGCAGGACACCGCATATGATAGGGATCCCTCCCTTAGTCCTAATACGATCTATAGCTGCCTTGAACTTATCAAGAAGCTCCTCGCTCCTACAACGGCCAATATCATTGCCTCCTGCACTGAGGCAGATAATGGGTTTGTTTCCATTACCAGACAAGATATTGTCCATCCTGTCAATTTTATCCCCCACCCCAGCTCCTGGCAAACACACCCTCATCCTATTTTTGTTTTTACCACAAAAAGCCCTGTCCAAGTACCTTACCTGTGAGTCACCAGCAATTAAAGTTTTTATACCTTCCTTGTCAGCCCTGTCCCTGACTGTACTAACGTCCAATTCGTCTATGAAGGGACTGAACGAGTTGGTACACTTAGCTGTTGATGTCGCTGTTGATGTATCCTTGGTGTGTCTTTTCATAACCAGCTTGGTCTTCCCTCTCCTCAGAACCTTCCACTCGCTTGAGTTTTCGTCAGACACTGGCTTTCCCTGTCCCGCCTCTTCCTTCATCCTCGCCATCACTTTCTTTAATTTCAGGTTATCCAACGTGGCCCTCTCCAATTCTTCTATGGTCCACTCCAGCTTGGCCAACAAACTCGCACACCCCAGACCACACATAGCACTGGCCATATCTGATAATTATCCCTCGGGAGCTAACCCTGCCGTGACCTTTCCCCTAGGGAGGTCAGAACACAACTGAGACATCTTCAAGACATCTTCAGAGGCAACTGAGACATCTTCAGACATCTGAGACATCTTCGTTAACCTATCTTGATATGGAAGGTTTCTAAGTCCCGGAATCATTTTCATCATTCTTCCTTGCACCGACTCCAGTGAATTGATATCCATTCTATAATAAGGGCACCAGAACTGAACCGCATAATCGAGGTGGGGCCTGACTAGCGCAAGATATAGTTGCAATAAGACCTCTGCACTCTTATTACTTACACTTCTAGATATAAAACCTAATACTCTGTTTGCCTTATTTCGAACATTAACGCACTGTTTTCTAGGCCGTTGGTCCGGGCTTACAAGTACCCCTAAGTCTCTTTCACAAGTCGACTTCTCTAGGTTGATGTTGTTAAGGCTGTATACATTGACAGTATTTGTTCTTCCAATATTAAGTACGCTGCACTTGCTTGTGTTGAATTTCATTTGCCATTTTCTGACCACT